>NW_027283810.1:0-35756 GCF_046629955.1 Centroberyx affinis
CTATGTTTACTCATCAGAATTTTGTAACCTTATGAAAGTCAATACCACCTCAGTGAAAAACACATAATTTGCCTGTAGCTGACCACTATGCAGTATACTAGATCCCACAATCAATTAGAATACAGCGATCCATCAACCAAGTTGCTGAGTGTGAATGCACAGAGTAAAGCAGATCAAAATGTCAGCATAACAAAAAGATGACCAGTGCATCCCCAGGCCATGTGCCTCTCATGATCCATCTACGTTCCCTTTCCTCCATCTATCCGTCCATCCCTCCCTCCCTCAGCGGTGCGCTCAATGACTGCTCGCCTCCCCGCTAGCTGTGAGCCTCAGGTTATTTCTTACAGCAGCTGTCTGGACTCATTATGAAAAGAGATATGGAGTGTCTGATGCCTAATGAGGGGCGGCAGATGTGGCGAGGTCGGGCACCTTGACCGCAACGAGCCAATGGAAGGAGGCCAGGGCCGGCAGGGAAGAGCTATACATATTAAAACATGTCATGTAGCAGCCTTGAGGGACGCCCGCTCACATCCAAGTGTCAAGTTTGGAATCAAAACCGGACGAGTTAACAGGCCCAGGGATGTTTTTGGATACGCTGAGGTTAATTTGGTTCTTGAACATGACAGAACATGCCCTAAAACTGATGTTTTCACCCAGTTATCAAAGATCTGTGTGAGATTCCGATTTTTTCTTTTTTTAGCCCTTTTCTACTCACTTTGCCGTCATTGTAGAGGTTAGGGTTGAAGCGCACGCTGTGTCCGCCGGTGGTCTCCAGGTTGACCAGCGGAGGCGAGTTGGGATAGTCCTGGGGGAAATACACGTCAAACTCGAAGCAGCCGTTGGCGTACGGGGTGTCGGCGGGGCCTGTGATGAGAACCTACCAACACAAAGAGGACAAAGGCCTAAGACAGGGTAGTTATTAATCACACGCTGAAAGGGGGTTAATTGAAGAAAGGGTCGATAATAGTAAATCTGGGTAAAAAAAAAACAACAACAAAAAAAAACAAAAACCAGGGCGAGCAGCAAAACATTAATGGGGAACTGGTGACAACCCCCTTTCAGCTTTTTGCACAGCCATGTAATTAACAATAAAGCTCAAGAGTTAGTAGAGAGAAAGAGACCGTTTCTATCTACCCCTCATGGCATTTGTAGCAAAATCCAATTTATTTCCTCGCAAAATTAGATTAGCTCATTAATCACTGAAACACGAAGACCTGAAAAACAATAGTAACATTACACTGAGCATTTCGAGAACCCTGAGATAGATATACATATAAAAAGGCAAATTGCCGGCAGAACGCGGGAACTTAAAATCCCAATCCATAATCACAGTATATGCTCCACCCCACTAGCGAGTAGTAATTTAGTGAAGACTTTTTTCACTCTGAAATGTATTATCTGGCAGTATGTTAAAAGATAAACATGAGTTTTGCATGCATTTCAAGGTTTGTTAAAGGTTTGTTTTAGTTTATTTAGCAGAGGTACACCAATAGTATCTCGTATCGGAAGCGATCCAGCACCCAAAGTATTGGTACTCAGCTCTGCAGGTGAAGCTGTCCCGAGGCTGATACTTTTTGTTTTTTGATACAAAATACTTTTTCCGGCGGGAGGAAAAATGTCTGCAGTGTGGCGATTCTTTGATCTCAGTGAAGCAAAGTACCAGCTGTGCCGAGCTAAGGTGTACGGCAGTGTTGAGAGCAGAGGCGATGCAGCTCAGCTCCCCACAAGCCAGCTAGAGACAGAAGAATACCGGTGAAGTGAAGAGAAGAGATTCTGCCTTCAAAATAAAAGCATAAAATAAAAGCGTTTTGATTTATTCTGGCTGGCTTGACACTGGCAGGCAAACACGAACATTGTACTCACATTCTATTTTATTATAATTTTCTTTTATTTGATAGAGAATTGTTACACAATTTTTTGATCAAATGAATAACTTTCCTTTAATTGTTATGTAACAGGCCAATACAAGGCGACATGAATGAATCTTGAGTGGTACTGGGATTGGTACTTATATCAGCTGATCTGCTTAATAAAGTACTCATACTTTATTACTGTACTGTTCTGAGAAATTGGTATCAGTATACCTCTAGAGTCTAGACTTTAGGTTAGGAGTGAGGATGGGCACATTTTCCAGATGCAAATTAAACTCCTTTTCTTCTCTGGATGTTCTTCTTTAGAGAGCCTTTGTATTGGTCGCGCCCATATGAATGATGCATGGAAATCCTTTTACATGTTCTTCTTCCCTGCCTACCTCCCTTTCTCTGTCTTCCTTTTCCTCTCTCGCCAATGAGAGGATCTTCTCCGGAGCAGCAGGGTTATTAGCCAGTCACAGGTATTCAGGCTCAAGGATGGTGTGCCCGATTAAGGAGGGGGGGGGACTGCAATTTTCCGCATTAGCCGGCTCTGACAGTAGCAGCACTAATCCGATCTGAAACCCACTGCACTGAGACCTTGTTCCGAGTGCATTTGGCGCTCAGCTTTTTTTTTGTGCACGTATGTATTTATTTTCAACCAAAAGCACACTGAGGACTTTGGGGGCGCGGCGTCTGGGCAAGCTGACAAGGGGCGACTTGGTACAATTTGTGGGCTTAGAAAAGGAGGGATGGAGGGAAAGACTCGTGGGGAGAAAGCCGGTGCTCTTTCATCAACAAACACGGCGTCCCGAGTGAAACCCGAGGCAGGTGGAAAGCAGAGCGACAAGCACAGAAAGAAACCGAGAGCGCACGGGTATCTCGGAATCGCTGAATAAATACAAGAAATGACAGGCAGCTGGTTCTTTTTACTAGGTGCAACAAGCAATGTAGTGCTAAGGAGACGTTCTCGGGGGAATTCTGTGTGCGTGTACGTTCCTCCTGGAGAAAACAAACAAGCTGACCCCTGTCTTCACCAGCACATCGGGCGTTGAGTGGCGTTGTCGGGGGGGGGTTTGTAACGCTGAGATGACTCGGCAACCGCGCGCACGAGATTTTCCGGAGGGCGGCCGGGGCGTCGCTCATGCGGTAAGGTTATTTTGACGTGAACATTCAGACCCGACACTTTCAGAGCACTTCCCCCCCCCCTGCAAAGTGAGGTAAATCTCGAGCGGGACGCCTTTCGAGACTCTTTGAGGACCCGAAGAAGCACTTTGGACACAGAGGAGTACGGACCCAAGTCACAGGTCATGAGATTCCCACCTGTTTCAGATCAGCCGCCGTGCTTTTTTCTGCTCCTGCTGCTCCTTAAGGCCGTGGTGTACTTGCTGCGGGAATTCATTTCGGTAGGTTCGGATCAACAACAGGACACGTTTGCGTAAAAAGGAAGGAAGGGCCATTTTGACTTTGTACGCAGTGTGAACAGGCTTGCTGGCTGAACTAAAATTCACACCAGGCCCCACTGTGTGATTGACCGCAATTGGGTCCAAAATATCACATGATCGGTCGTGTTGTTTCCTTTTCAGGTTCATTGTCTTTGTTTCCATGCCAGCATCTTGTGGTCAAACTTCTAAATCCTCGTGTTCCCTCAGCCGCCTTTGCTGCTCTTTCCTGTGGTTCTGAGTTTTTGTCACTTGTCTTTCCAGTTTCCCGGTTACATCTTTAATCTTCATGCGCCCCCGCTGGCACGCGTGTTAATGAACAAATGACACAAAGCTTTGTATGCGGTGACGCGTTCCAACTGCGTTTCTATTTCGGGCGAGTTCCGACTTCGTTGTTGGCGTGCCGCCGCCTTTATTTAGAGTCGATGTGTTCTTTTGAAGAAACGGAGCTAAACAGATGAGGATTTTGACATTTAGCGAAGGAGACTTTGCCATTCATCAACTCGTGGGGTGAGGGCCGTTTTTAAATGCCAATGGGGGAGTGAGTAAGAGCTGTCGACAAGTGTTTTAGGACGCGCATCGGAATACCAAGTCATACGGTGGCACGCGGCGGATGCGGAAACACAGTACGCGACATCCTCATGGGTAGAGGCAAGCTTTCACCGAGTCTTACTCTATTCTCTAACTAGCTGGGAAGCTGTGGAACAGTAGTGGGATACCCAGCTCATATTTACATGCACTCGCAATTGGAAAGCATTCATTTGGCATTTCTCCATTCCACCTAGAGCCCGTCCCTGTATCGGCAGACGAAGCTCTGCGATAGTAAACACCATGACTATCACTCTATAGATCTGTTCCCCATGAAACACCACTTGACAGTAAAATATGACTCACATGGCCTTGCTACAGTAGGGTGTAAAACAACCCAATGAGGTTATAAGTGTATGAGGCACATAAATGGATTATGCATCTATAGAGGACGGTGTTGCTGCAGATCATCAATCACATGAGCTGGGTTACAGCTGCATAACTATAAAATTCAGAGTAGGTTGATTAAGCTTGTAAAATACATACTGAGAGAGAGCTGTGCAACATGATACAGAAAACTTCAGAAAATGTCGATGCTGGTTAACCTTGTTAGTAGGAATGTTCCCAAATCTGAACATCGTTTCTGTCTCACTTTTTTCAGTATTATTTGGATGTTTCAATATTCGCGAAGAACACATATTCAACTGAAGAGAACTCGATCGGTTTCTCTCATTGAACTCAAGAGGAGGAGGAGTTTGTTTCTGTTCCCCGGTGAGTCTGCCTGCTTCAAAGAGCGAGGGAGTCTCGTTCATACACTCTGTTTTCTGCTGTTTGTTACTAATTTAGCATTGGTGGGGCCAATTTGTCTCTTTTTCTCATCCCGGCAGGTCTGATCTGTTCTAGTGATAGACTTTGCGAGGCAGAGTTGGTTTGACTGGGAGTGGATGAACGCTCCCTATCCTCTGAGTTTGTTCAGTATAGCAGGAGGTTGTGTCTCCCCATCGCTCCACACTACTGCTCTTCACTAAACACAGAGAAATCTGAGTAGGGGCACGGTAGCCAAAAATAACAGCTAATTCTCCTAGGGAAGCTTTTGTTTTTCTTCATTTGTATTTATATCAGAATATGCTAATTAAACTGTATGCTCCAAGATTTCTTTTCCCCCCCAGTCCATAAATGTTCAGTGTCCCCCAGGGTGTGTGTATGCATGTGTGGAATGTGTGTGTGTGTGTGTGTGTAAGGTAGCATAAGGTAATTGACTCTTTAGTGTCCCTCAGTATTCATGCAGTTCATACTAGCTCACAGTAAGTTCATGGTAGAGAATTTTTCCCTGTTTATAATTGTTTATGATGATGGCCATTTATGGCTGTGCCAATAAAAGCCTATGTTTATAGTCACATAATATTTAGGTTGGTGTGTTTATACTTCATCAAGCCATTGTAAAACCGCTAGTGTAATGCTTTAATACCTCAACAATAGCAATGGCAATGATTACTGAAGCCAGCTGAAAGCTAACAAGCCAACAGACACCCATGTCTTTTCACTCGTTTTTTTTTTTCTTCATTCAAATGAAACGCCAATAAATATCTAAATCTATGAATCTTTTTCTCTCACATTCTGCCATGTGCCGGTAAAAAAAAAAAAACAGACTGATATTAATAGGGTTATAGATTCGGGCTGCAAAAGTATCCCTTTGAGGCGAGGCACCACAGGTGTAACTAGTGATTTTGGACAATGTGGTTGATGCAGGAAACACTGCAAACACTTCCACCCCCCAATAATAATTGAAAAATATTTTAAAAAACCCTCAAAACAAAAAGTGTTTGCCTTTGTGTCCATATTCAACATCTAAAATTTCATTCTGCTAGGATGATAGGATTTGTCTCCCTGGTCAGCTGTGGTGCCCGGCCTCAAACGAAGCGGACTGGATGCCGCGGTGGGAGCGTTACCTTCATGATGTCCAGCCTCTCCTCGTCGCAGCGGACGAAGACGCTGGAGGAGGAGGACAGGGGCAGCGAGGTGGACAGGGTGACCGCCTCCTGGGCGAGGCGGCGGGCGCGGGCGGCGCTGTTGGCGTCGCTGGCGTTCTTCACCTGAGACATGTAGTGGTAGTTGACCTTGAACACCAGTTTGCCCTCCTCGTCCTCCGAGACCATCTCGAAGGTGTCTGGCCAGGGGAGGAGAGCACAGGGAGGGGGGGGTCAGGAGACATGACATCATGCGGTTCTCATGGTTGACAGGAATGGACTCGGCCCTAGTACTGTACTATAGACCAGTGATTCTCAACCTTTTTCATATCAAGGACCCCTAATTTAGTCCACATTAGGGCCACAGACCACCATATGATCTGATTTTGTCTCTTGGACCCAAATCTGAGAATATTTTTTATTGTTAGATATGATTTTGTCCAGAATTCCTTGACTATCTGTATTGTAGGTAGAGCGATAACAGAGAAACTATGATCAAAACAGTCATTCTTCTACATTCTCTAAATGTGTTAACTTATTGTAAATGAAATAATGCTGAAGTTTAACAATTTATCAATTTGCTGGGGACCCCCTGGAACCCCCTCAAGGACCCCTGGTGGTCCCCGGACCCCATGTTGAGAACCACTGCTACAGACTACAAAACTCTGCACCCTAGTTGAAATGGCAGTAGACACATATATACAAAAGCTCCAAGTACAAAAATTGATTTTGAGAGGTTTTATGGAGGCAATACTACTGACATCAATGCATCAGTCAACCACCTCTGCACCATCTCCACCAGTGACTAGGCTTGGGCGATATCCAAAATTTAATATCACGCTACGATATACAATATTATCAGTTCTTTTACCTGCTTTTTTGGGGGGATACTTTACTTTATTTCTTCCAAATTACGTCAAATTAATAGGCTATGATAATAATAATTATTATTAACAGCCTAGAAATGTAATCCTACTATTCAAGCATTGGAGGAAGCCGTTCACAAAATATCGCGATATTCGATAATATCAAAAATCGGCCCAAGCCTATCAGTGTCTACAGAGTACAGCATACTTTTATATCCAATGCAAAGAAAATTCAACATCAAGTCTGCAAGTCTGCATATACTGAAAGCTGACTGATTTCCATTTAACAAAAAATGTGATTGTAACGCGAATGAGACGATAATGCAGGACCCATGTAACCATCATACTCTGATTGTTAGTACCATAATGCTCTTAGTCGGAGTAAGAATAATGCATTAACATACAGTATGTGGAGTACCCTAATTTTACTGGCATTAATAGAGACCAGTAAACACCAACATCATCATCAGATAATGGCACCTTCATATTCGTTGTGCTTTAAAGCAGCAGTGAAACAAGATGTCTTGTTATACTGGGTCTCTCTTTCACTGCGTCTTCAGTTCTTTTTTTTGTGCTGCGCTCAGACCGAAGCAAACCTGTTTACAGTCATGTCACTTGCAATTACATTAGACGTTGGGCCGCTTACAAAATCAATCGGAGCACGACAGAAGCAGCGTAATCAATCACGGATGGAGTGATGGACAAGAGGAAAGGGAGGAGGGGCGCCGAGTCTTCCTCCCTTTCAGAGGGACGGCAATATGCATCATATCAGATAGAGCACGGGAGGGAGATGGAGAGATAGAAGTGTGTGTGTGTGTATGGGGAAGAGGGGGGTATAGCGGGAGCGAGGATGACAGTCTAGCTTTGGGTGATGTGTGTGAGGCGAAAAAAAAAGTGTGAGGAAAAACCAACCAACATCCAGACTTCGAAGCAACAGAGGTGTCCCTGTTGACAGCATTTTTAAAAATCAATATGTTATCAAATTACTCTGGATGCCTTGGTATAATTACAGTAAACAAATGAGACCATGGGTGAGACAACTGATAGCCTTTGACTCTTCCTAGTGGCACTGTTGGTGCTAAAAAACCCACAAGTCAAAATGAAGACCACATTTCCCATAAAATCGGTTCCACCTCCTTGGAATCTTTGGCTATACTGAAGAGGATAAACACCTTTCATCATCATTACCAGACAAGTTTAGTTCTGTTTGTGCTGGAAGAACAGCGGCCTCTTCCTGTTTTGTGATGTAAAGCAATCTCCCTCTGTGCCATAAAGCAATACAGCAACTTTCCCGCCAAATCTGACCCACAATATGACACACAATATAAAATGCAGTGTAGAGGCAGTCTTCTCGGCGATGTCTCGAAATGAATGTGAATGATGAATGATTTGATGTTAAAATAGTACATGGAACACCTTTAACAACACACACACACACAAACAAACACGCGAAAAAAACTCACCAAACTGGAGCTTCTTCATGGCAGCTACGTATTTTTCCTCCAGGGAGCGTAGGATGGACAGGGGTTTGGGCCGGCTTGACACCTTCTTCGAGGACTCTGCCAGCTTCCTCTCTGGTAGGGAGGCGGGGGGTGGGGTGCGGGGAGGAGAAAGCATGAGAAAGAGAGGAGGTGAAGAAGAGGTAGCGGGTGGTGGTGGTGGCATACAGTATGTAACCGCGATAGATCAGCGACAGCTTCGGAAGTCTTCCGTTGTGAGAGTGCTGCCACAAGGCCATTTATCACAACACCCACCACAGCAAGACACTGGCTTACAACATCAATCTTTGCATTAACCTTTGGCAAAAAGACAAGACACACATATGGTATATGCAGGCATGCACATACTCAAGCACAGCAGAAAGGCTGGAAGAAACCGCTAATACAAACATAACAAGAGCTGCGATAGTGTATATATTCTTGGTATTGATCTAAAGATTGCTCTGAACAACACACTTTGCCCACAGACATTTCCAAGGTGTCTGCAAGTTTCACCTTTGTAGAGCCAGTTACAATGAAATTCAAGACCAATTTGAAATGAGCGAAATGAAATCAAATGCAGACCAATGAGAATGTAGGTCTGAATAACTGGGCTTATTTCTCACCAGAAAAACAGTGCTGTAAAGAGACCACATTTTCACAACCTCTAAAACAGAATTGAAGACTTAAAATGCCATGTTTACCTGTATTCAATATGTTTTAAGGCCTCGAGGTTAGATAGTATGTTTTACGTCTCTTGAAAACTTTTTCAGGACCTGTGGATACCCTGATTTTCTCTGCAGTACAGTCATAAGAAACTTAAAGGAACCCAAGTAACGCAACTTTACTTTCCAGGCTTCGAGACGGCAATATCGGGTCGATGCTTGGGACCACATGTTGCCCCACATGTTTCCCCCTTTGCCGTTCCTCACCTTGACAAATGACATTCCCATCGTTAGGAGACACTAACACGGGTTCGCCACGCAAACCCATTGTTTCTTCAAAGTACAACTCCATCGACAGCCGAAGCGTGTCCGAGACAAATGACAGTGTTGAATTGCCCACCGATTGTCGGTGACAATAAAGCAAAGAAGGGGAGGGTTGATGGGATGGATAGAGGAGCGGTTAATGCATCAACATAATTAACTGTCTATATATAGCAGGTTTATGGGTATTAGGGCTCCATGCTTGTACCGGGCACGGATGCACTTACCATGAAATTACCGGCACATTTAACGGCCCTATTACCGACTTTGGACAGAAGAGAGGTAGGCATGAGAAAAGCGAGGGGGCCGTCGATATCGTCATTTATTCCGCCTGTTCGGTCGGCGCGGGGATATCGATGCTTCGGGTCGATACCGTCCCGCTCCCGTCCAATCGCGACTCCTTTCCACAGATGTGTCTTAAAGACTAAGTACTAATTAAACAATTAGACATCCGTCCAGGCCTCTGTCCCGAAAGCCCCATGTCCTGCGCTCTCCATGAAGGGGAAGGTGCGATTCCCGTGGCCGTTATCATATGGATTTCTTTATGTAAAGTGACAAGGACATCGATCTTTATCTGCACACCCCCCCCCGACACTTCCACCCCCCCACCTAACACCCAACTCCCCACCTCAGTGATCACTTGGACAGCCATTGATGTGGACGGAACATAAAAATCCTCTGGGGGTGGAAAGGAGGAAAGGGGAGGGTGGGGGGTAATTAATATTGTGTAGTGTGTAGCAACAAGGCAATGGGGGAGGTGTAATGCTCCATCGTGCATCGGAGGTGTTATTGATGGCCCGGCTTTCTTTAGGTGACTAATGGCTAGCTAGGAGATTCTCTCTCTCTCTCTCTCTCTCTCTCCCTGAACAAATAACATGTTTTATGACCTGTGCACCTCGCCGTCCACCATTCTTCCCAACCTGACGCTGTCCATCTTCTCCACAAGGGCTCCAGGGAGATTTCAGAGGGATCAGAAAAGGCGCCAAGGATATAGGGATGGGGCAGCAATTTTGGTTACGTCCTTGGAAGTGGACCATCCATCAGGGTGGTCAAGAAATATATATACCATAATTTAGAAGTCGCCAAGGTGGGTAAAGCCAGTGTGGTCTCGTCACCTGAAGTTCAAACCATCTTAAAGCGAGTTAAAAGAAGAGAGGACTGGGTGAGCTTCTCTTGGGTTTTGGTGTGTGGAGGCGTTTGCCAAGGGTGCTCTTTGATTTGGGGTCGGTGCTTGAATTACCAAAGTTCCAAGACACTCATGATGCAAAAATTACGAAGCCTTTCTTTCAAGGCTAGTTGAGAAGTACATATTAAACCAAACTCCAAGCTTTTTGGTCATACTGTGGCCTTCATCAGGAAATGGCAGCCCAAACTATATGAACTCTAGAACATTTTTTGCTTCGACATCTTTTGTCTCAAAAGGAGTCAAAAAAACAAAAACAAAAACCAGGATGAGTTTTTGACGTGTTGCTTGGGACTGTGTGATCAAGTTCAAGTTTTTAAAAACAGGCCAATGGCGCCCTTGATTAAGATGAAATTGTTCGGGGCTGCAGTCAATCACAGCCCAGGGAATTTGGACTTTTTGGCGAGCTAAACTTAGAGACCCATTTTCTTGTCCTTGCACCAAGAAGGCAGGACACCGAGACAAACGAATGAGGGGGAGAGAGAGAAAAATGGAGAGAGGGGAAGAGAGTTGGGACCTGCTGAAATAATTCAGACCAAGTTGAAAGAAGGGAAATGAAAAATACGGGCTGAAAGCCAACAGGGTTTTAAAGTCAAAGAGAGAGACAGAGGAGGAGCTACCGACTATGGTAATAAGGACAGACTTTTCAAAAGAAGATCATCTAAAATTGCTGTGTACATACCAACACACTTTTTGTGTGTGTGTGTGTGTGTGTGTGTGTGTGTGTGTACATACCCTGGTTGGCCTGCCGTAGGCTGGTGGTAGCAGCGTACACTATCTCAGCCGTCCTCTGGATGTCGGGCACCAGCAGAGTCAAACCCTCAGGCTCCGGATCTGAACTATCCGTCTTTACCACACCTTTACTCTTATCTTTCTTTGACCTGGAAACGGGACAAAGAAAATGAGAAAACATATTTTAGAATACTGTTTTTTTTTAAATAACCAAATTCCTATTGATTTGATTCCTTCTGCATTTGATGTTCTTTGAATTGTTGATTCTTGTAAGTGGATTTCACAGTACCAATGTGAGAAATTTTCAAAAGCTAAAAAGAGAATTTTCTGTCCTTGGAGTTTCTAAAGGAGATCCAAGTGTCCATCAGCATGGATGCCATACTCATAAAAGGTAAAACAATAAGGAAATGAGGAAAAATAAAGGTGCCTGTCTTTCTCAGTTGGTTAGGATTGTGAACCGGTAGCCACTCACAACTCTTGCCAACCATGCTTAAAGAGCTGAAGTGCATATCCCAGTTTCACCTTCTTGCACACAAACACAAGCATTTTTCATGTGGGGGGGAATGCGCAGGAGAGGGCGAAGCCTTAGAGGTGTGAAGGGAAGAAAGGTCTGACCCAATGTGCAGACAGACAGAACCACTGACCAGGTACCATGAATTATTTAACCAGCTTTTATTCAGCCTCACAGCATAAATAACTTTTATTTATACCCCAGCACCTATCCTGCGTTCATATCTCTCCGCTGGTTTTGACCTGAGCAGACCCCAATTTTTATGGGCATCTTTTTTTTTTTTTTGGAGCAAACCAAAACAAGTCCACAAGTTTGAAAACCCGAAGTGATTAAAAAAAAAACAAAAAAAAAAACGCCACTCTAGCATCTTCTAACTTCTAAGTGGATTCTGCGGACACGCTGAGAGGGACGCGGTAGGTCACTGAAGAGGCAGCTTTCCTCTTCACTGCCAAGCTCCCCCAATCCCAGAATCCTCCGCTCCGGGCCGAGGACGGTGCCGGCGAAGGTCTTCTGCCATTTAAGCCCCGCCCCCCCCCCCCCCTACCCAGCCTCCCACCTGCGAGATTGGTCCCGCTTCTTGGTTGTTGGCCCAGACTGGGAGAGACTGTTGACTAAAAGCCTGGCGATCGGTCTCAGTGGCTGGCCATTTGCCCTCAGGCTCTTCTTTCATTAAAGCTTCTGTGTGTGTGTGTGTGTGTGTGTGTGTGTGTGAGAGACCAAGTGGGAGAGAGTGTGTTCCAGTCTTTCAAAGCCTCAGTGTGTGTCTGTGTGTGTGTGTTTTAAGCCTGCAGATAACTTATAGCTGGGGGTATATCATGCTCATGAGGCTGGCTATCACTGTGGCCTGAGCAGATATCACTAAAAACAGACCAACAGTCTCCACTCTGTTTCCTCCACATTGGAGAATAAAGGTAATATTCACACAAAATAGTACAATATTCAAACAAGTTACTGGTTCATTACACTTCAGTTCCTTCTAGATGAGCAAAACATGGGCCATCAGGGTTAATTGCATTCTACAATAAGCCATATGTTGTGAACCGTGATCAGGTACAACGCAGAGGATCATGGGATTCTTGGGATAGTGTTGGAGGAGAATACAGGATGGATGCCGCAACATTCATGTCACACGCATTCTAAAAATACCCACTTAGTGACATGGGACGGTAAATTCATAATAAGCCCCTTAACGCTAGGGAGGCGACATGTATGTATGTAAATCTAAGTACAGCATGTTGTCAGCTGTGACTGGAGAGGGGCTTTCACGTCGGAACATGTTGGGGGTCACATCCCCTCGGTTTAAATGTTCGCTCCTCAGAATGGGAGCTGTGCAATATTGATAAAGTCTCGGTGCGTTCGTGTAGACGGAGGGGAGGGAGAGTGGTGTGTGTGTAGGACAGCGGCGTATGCAGAGAAGAGGCAAGGATTTGCACCAAAACAAACTGGGAAAAAAAAGAAAAGAAAAAAGAAAGAAAAAAAAAAACCCAAGACGTCATTTGACTTTTGAGCAATTGAGCTAAGCTAACTGTTCCCATTACATTCCTTCAAACTAAGAGACATAAAAATGGCAAAAATAAAAGTTGACTTATTTGTTTTTTTGTTTTTATAATACTGGGTTTCAATGAAGAGTTTTAGTGTTTCCTTCCAGTGGTCTAAATGCTGGTTCAGAGGTTTTTCCTTTCCTACCCTGTAAATTCTCAATTTTCACAATAAAAACTGTGAAATTTAAACATACTGAATATTAATGTAGGGCTGAAGGATTTTGAAAAAAAATATCTAATTGCGATTATTTTGACTGATATTGCAATTGCGATATGATTTGCGATATTAGAGGGAATGATCATTTTTACATCATTATTCTCATTTCCATTGAAAAACGTATTAAAATGATTATGGTGTGATTTTTGCGGGGATCTGTACCAAACAAAGATGTTTTCTTAAGTCTGTAGAATATGATGTGTAGGCCAGGACATCTCTGCAGCACCACAATATTTCATTTAAAATGCTATTTTGACACATTTCACCTTTAACAAATATTGCGCCTCCTGAGATTTGAAAATTGCAGTCGGCCACATTGCGATTTCGCTAAAATTTTGATTAATTGTTCAGCCCTATATTAATGTTTACCGTAAAAACCCCATATCAGTGGAAACCAATCACCTCATTTAGCTACCCCTCCCCTCAAGCTACATGGATGCTCCCGGTCTTACCTGAGGCGATTGGTGTATGTGTCCACGCAGGTCTTCATCTTGGCCAGCAGCATTCCCACGGAGGTCTGTCCCTCGGAGCGCTCTTCGTCCTCCTCTTCCTCGTCCTGCCCCGGGTCTCCGGAGAGGGGCAGCAGCAGGGGCACCAGGGCAGTGCAGGTGGAAATGGCCCTCAGCAGCTCCAGGAGCGCCCGATACAGGGGCACGTGGCGGGCCATGTCCAGAACTGCAGAGAGAGAGAGGGGGGAAACACAGGGTCAGATGGTTAGAAGACAAAGGAATTTAAGGGGAAAGAAGGGGGGTCATCTCTCATTTTTCCCCAAAATGGATCCTCATTGCACTCAGCTGTGCATTTCATCCAACATAAGTTGACTATGGCCAAAAGAGGGCCTTGTAGGGCATTTTCAAATCTCTAGTCCAGTGGTTCGCAAGCTTTTTCATATCAAGGACCCCTCATTTAGTCCACATTAGGGCCACGGACCCCCATTTGATGAGATTTTGTCTCCCGGACACAAATCTGAGAATATTTTTATTGTTAGATATGATTTTGTCCAGAATTCCATGACTATCTGTATTGTAGGTGGAGAGATAACAGTGAAACTGTGATCAAAATAGTGCTTCTTCTACATTCTATAATTTTTCTTGTAAATGAAATAATGAAGCTTAACAATTGATCGATTTGCTGGGGACCCCCTGGAACGCCCTCAAGGACCCCTGGTGGCCCCCGGACCCCACGTTGAGAACCACTGCTCCAGTCCATTCGCTTTGGCCCAGATCAAGGGTCACAATTTGGTGCGGGAAAAGAGTTTCTTTCAAGTAATTCAACATGGCAGTAGCAACATCAGCTACCTTTGGAGTAAGAATGTGATCTGATCAAACAAATGCACAATGCTTCCTGTGGTTGGTCGGGATCACAGGTGGATCACAAAGGCCCCGGGGTTGGAATTGGGAACGTGCCAAGAAACCTCCCTCTCAATACGATCTCACTCTACTATTCTCCTATTCCCAAACAAAACCAACGAAGAGGAAACCGTCCCAGGGTTCCAAATAACTGATCTGAGAAAGCGAACGATGTCAAACGAGATACCGGAAAAGACACTCGATTTCCTCTGCCCTTCCGCGAGACGGGTGAAAAATTAATTTAATATCTGAGAACATGAGAGAACATTAGAAGAGCTCCCAGTGACGCTGTGTGTGGCGGCGTGTGTGTGTGTGTGTGTGTGTGCACCTGCGGTCATCAGGCAAGCGGAGCGAAGGGGAAAAACTCCAGATTGCTACGAGATTGCACTCGGGAGTGAAGAGAGCGAGTATGGAGAGATGGATAGTCGTCAGCGGTAGCGGAGCTGGTGAGAGGGGATATTAAAGATTATTAGATTTCCCAGGAACGGACAAAATGACAAACGACATGCTAAGATAAGGAGCGGCCCGGAGGCGGTCGAAGCGACTCCGGAACTCAATTTTGGACTCTTCGCAAACGAAAGACGGTGCGACCCGGCCCCCGAGATCCGCCGCGAATACCGCGTCCTCGAAACTGTCCCGAGTTCTGCTGCGGAGGGAAAAAAAAATGAAGCCGGTACAAGGTAGCGGGGGGAGGGACGTCGAGGGCAGTAAATCTAAAGAAAAAGCCTCAGGGGCTTTTTCGCAGCGACCTCCTGTTTTCTCCGAATAAAAGACGGAATCAAAATAAAAACGGAGAAGAGGCGAATTTGGGGGGGGGGGGTGGGGGTGTCATTTGAGGGAAAAACAGGATGAGCCAGGCGGCATGATGGATCGGAAAACTCCGGCTCGCTAACAACCGAAAACGCTACCGAAGGAATGTGTGTGTGTGTGAGAGACAGGCGGGCTCTGCAACAAGCTCGGAAAAAGCAGGGAGCATAAAAGATGCAGAAACAATGAGTGAATGAATGGGAATAGGAGTAGAGGGAGGGATGAAGAAACAGAATGTATGGGAGACGGAAATGGAGAACATGGCGGTGGTGTGTGTGTGTGTGTGTGTGTGTATTAGATCGTACATGACGGTTGTTCCTCCATTGTGTTGCGGCTCATTCACAAACCGGACCCGACAGACTCCTGCTTCTCACCCACAACGGAGGCCCGAAATAACGACAGGAGGTGGATGGCCCCCGGAGCCCGAGTCTACTGGAGCCTCTGCTAAATTAAGATTCAATGTTTTCCAGAGAGGATGTTGGTCACAAAAATCTCTTAAGCTGTTTTTTTTTCTTTGTGGTGCGAATTAAAACACACCACAAATTCCGCGATCGCACCTACATCCGATAAGAGGATGAGGCTTTGTCCATAAAGCTGAAGTGGCGGCTCACACAGATGTGGTCGGGTAGGTGTGAGGTGGCCAGTCACTGAAAACAATGGGCTGGGAGGAAGGGGATTTTTTTGGAGAGTGCATCACAAAAAAAAAAAAAAAAAAAAAAAAAATTCACAAATGGTCCAAATCAGTGGTTCTCAACCTTTTTCATATCAAGGACCCCTAATTTAGTCCACATTAGGGCCACGGCCCCCCATTTGATGAGATTTTCTCTCTTGGACCCAAATCTGAGAATACTATTTATTGTTAAATATGATTTTGTCCAGAATTTCATGACTCTCTGTATTGTAGGTAGAGAGATAACAGTGAAACTATGATCAAAATAGTCATTCTTCTACATTCTCTAATTGTTCTTATAAATGAAATAATGAAGTTTAGCAATTCATCAATTTGCTGGGGACCCGCTGGAATGCCCTGAAGGACCCCTGGTGGTCCCTCTCGGCTGTTCTTTAACCAGCCAGATACATAGGCGTGGATGGACAACCCTAATTCCTAGAAGAGAATAGGTCAGAAACCGAACACCATTACAGTGCAGCCTTGTGGAAAACCTTGCACAAGAGTAAAAAAAAAAAAAAAAAAAAAAAAGAAAAAAGCCTGATGACAACCAACAGGGAGGTAGAGATTTAGGGACGGGGTCTTACAAAAAAGATGAGCTCTTGGCAATGCTAAAATCAGGGTTCCTACACATTTTCAATGAAAAAATTCCATACTTTTTCCAGACCTTGATTTGTTTTGAAGATTTTGTCTGGTGTTCAGTATGATTTACACAGATAGACATCTTGCCCCTGCTAACTAGGTCATATCACTGTATAGATGAAGATTGTTCTTCACAGAGACAAATATCACAATATGTGAGATGATTGGCAGGGTTCCTACACGGTTTCCATTTTAAAATTCTATATTTTTCCCAGACCCTATGTTCTTGACTGGATTTGATTTTGGTCTGTATTTGATATAATGCATGCTGACAGCGGCTGGGTAATAAGAGCGTCCCTCTATCTGAACATTATTCTTCACATCAACAAAAACTGTGGACTCAAAGTGGCTCTACAACAACATAAAAGCTAGAATTATGTGTGTATCGGACCTGAACCGCAACATTTTCCATACTTTTCCAGACATTTTGTCAAATTCCCAAACTATTCAAGACCTGGAAATGATCAAATTCATTTTTAATACTTTTCCAGACCTGCGTAGGAACCCTGTAAAATGAAGTGAGAAAAATAGCTCCTGTTGCTAAAAAAGACAACTGTCTATCAACGCTCGATTGTTTCTGAGCCGTGGCTCGCCAGTCGAGTCTAGCAGCTCTTCTACGGAAGCCAATCAAAGACGAGGATGCTCACAGCCGTATTATCTCCCGGGAGTGGCTGTCCAGTGTACTTGGGACGTCCATGTGCTCGCGTATAAGCGCTAGCCTCAAAATAGATAGTGCAAGCCCTTCGTCTGTGGCTCCCGGACTATTTTACATTTATATTGAAATTCCCAGCTCCCGGCCGTCCCCTTTTCCCAGCATCCGAACGCCATTGACCTCCTTGGGCTTTAATCTGCTCTTCCGATGCTTTAAACCGGTATCTTTGGACGGCGCCTGGCGTGGAATCCCAATACCTTTCCGAATACATCTATGTAATTACCGCGAGCGTCTGCTGTAAACGCTGTGATTGATGTGGGTCGAGACGCCGTCCTCCGATGGGTGCCACGTCCGTCTGTGTTTGTGTGTAGGTCATCAAAATTCCCCCCTCCTTTGTCTCAATGTCAGACTTTTTCCTTTCCCCTTGTTCTCTCCAAGTCAACCCCCACCCCCACCTCTCACACACACACACACAATCCCATCACTCTGTGGCATCGTTTTATTTCGACTTGGGGTAACAAATGCCGAAGTAAAAAACCAAGATATTTTTGACGCAACCCTTTTTTTTCTTTTTTTTTTTAAAAACAAATGGGTAATAAATAAGGTTAGGAAGAGAAGGACGGTGGACGACAACAGGACGCACTTGGATTTCCTGACAACCTCACAACCTTCATTCCCTTAAGAGCTAATACAGGACAGTATTTTTCTTAAGGAAACCACTGCTGAAACAAAATGCACATGCATTCGCAAAATCGGTGACGCATCTAATCTATTCATATATCCCACTCAAATTAATAGAAAACCTTGTCATGTATCCAAATTATTTCCTCCGCTCTTAATGTCCCAATCTAACAGCACAATTAACTGGGCACAGGGTTCCCAAGGTGGCCCTGATGTAAAAATCCCATGACTTTCCATCGAAGCACTTCCGTGAACATTTTAATTCCTTGCATGGTTTGTTAATGCTTTTCCTCTAGGGGTGAACGGTTGGGCTTCTGCTACAGTTGGGAGAAAAACAGCTTAAAACCACCATCTAATCTACAATACATTCTGGCATATACCTGTATAGTGACCCATTAGTAAAATTCCCGAATATTCCCCGACTTCCCTTACTTTCCCTGTCTGAAACACGTCTCTCAAACTTCCCATGAAATTCCAGAAATGCCATGATCAATGGGAAGCCTGTGGGAAAAGTGATGTAAAGAGAACAGTAAAAGAGAGGAGTCAGAGCCTGTTTCCCCTTTTAGCCGCGGGACAAGTGAGAGCGAAAGCAAGCTGGACATCCATCACCGCTATGGCTGGCTTGGTGGTGCTGGGCCTACAGTCATAGCTGAGCTCGGAACAGAGAGCCTCGACCGGCTGTGATTTAGGACCTTCTGGGCTCCATATATAGGTGAGTGCTGCGTATTGCCGTGGTGGATGCGCGGGGCTGATTAATAGTTAAAAGGGGGCCTCCAGACCAGAACGGCAGCGCTGGTGATGAGTCAGTCTGGCTGGTGTAAGGGGTTCTTGAAATAAAGGCACGAGTGTTGGATTTTAATGTCTCCCTGTCCAACCGTGGAGCAGCACTGAATCAACTTGCCTCGCCGAAATAGAGCTGGGAAGTTGCGTTTGGGATCAGGTTGTGAATCATCCAGGAACACACGCTCATACCCACCAGAGCCATTGGTATAACCATGTGCACTAGGGCTGGGGCCCATTCGTGAACTGAAAAGAGAAGGCGTGATAAAAGTTTCAGGGTATCTGCAAGTTTCCGACTGCCAAATTTAATAGTAATTGGAATGGATGTGCTGTCAGACTGAATACAATGCTGCTGGTCTACCGGTCTGTGCATTGACAAATGACACGATGTGATGCGCATATTAGGCACAGCACTGGAGATCGATTTAGATCAATTTCTATACATTGACCAACGTTTGATTTTGAGGCAGCCATGCCAATATTGCGGGGGGTAGCGCTACAAATGAGCCTATGTATGGGAAAGACTACAGTCCTTGGTTAGCAAGGACATCACCAAACAGCTGAAAATACTTCAGCCAATGCGGTAGCAGTGTGGTCATATCCCATTTACTATCCAATCTCAAGGTTGTGATAAGGGCAGCACAAAAAAAAGAAAAATCATGACGGAAAACTTCAAGAAAATTGGAGATCACCCTTCAAAACGAATGGGACTTATGTGTTTAAAAGCCTCCAATAGCGGGACATAAAGATTAATAACCGTCATCACAAAACCACATTGGATGTAAAGGCGGAGGCATATTTACAAAGAAGTCAAACTTGCCTGAAACTGAACCGCAGTCAAACATGTCACCGCATAAAAATGTGTGTATACTCATTGCAGGTTGATATCGTTTGTTTACTGACATTCCATACCAGTGGGAGCGTATGAAGGGTTTCCGGTGATTCCACGTGGTTTCCTCTCAGATCGCACGACCGAAAATAAAACAAATCCCAACAATTCCATTCCACAGCCCTCTACTGAGCCTCTGCGCATGCAGCCACACCTCCTGCACACGCCAGGGAGGCAGTGGGTGTTACACTGCAGAATAATGTCTCATGAGATTAAAAATGAATCTTTGGTAGACGGAGGAGGGTGAAGACAAAGAAAGAGAAAGGAGCTGGAAAAAATGGCAGAGAGGAGAAGCTGTGAAAAAGGATTTGAGAGAGAAGAGTGTGTGGGGGGGGGGGGGCTGGGCTTCGCTGGAAATCCACATGCCATTTCTCGCCCACCCTCTCTAAAACAGGACTGAAAAGCTTATTGTCATTCCCTTTGCTTTGCCACCGACTGACACCCCTTTTCCCAGCTTGCTCTAATTAAATACAATGCTACTCGCAACCACTCTGTTGCCTCAACTGTTTGTTACCCTGTCGGTGTTTTCGAATAATCAGAAAATTCTACACGAGGCATGCAGTGGTGATGCAGAAGTAACTAAGGTCTGCAACTAATAGTGATTTCAAATGTTGTGACTCATTGCTTGCATTCAATGACACAAGAGGTGAGAAAGTCATGTACCTGTTGCCTGAAAACATTTGACACAAGTTATGACACCGATAGAGACTTTGAAATTTACATGTCTGTTGACTTCACAAACTGTTACATCCCTATTAAATATGTTAAAACAACAAATAGAAGTTTAGAAGTGACTACCAACAAGAAGGTCCCCAAATTCCCTGACTTTCCAAAAAAAAAAAAGTATCAAATTTCCTGACTTTCTCCGTCTGGAATACAACTCTCAAAACACCATGATATTCCTGAAATTCCATGACCAGTGGGAACCCTGCAACAAGCATTAACAGATGGACACATCTGCCTGATCCAAAGTGATGTCATCTGCATACAAAGATCTCCTCTTTAATATCCTAAGAAGCAGCCCATCCATGAGTAACTAGGGGTGCGATAGATCATTAAATAGAAAATATTGAGCCAAGCAGGCAGTTTAGGCCATCACAACATGGATCTAACTATTGTGTTGTTTAATCTACAATGTTTTTTCCCTTCAAATTAAGTAGTTCTTTTTAAAGTAGTAAGCCAGTGTTTCTCAACGTAGGGTCTGGGGACCATCAAGGGTCCTTGAGGGGGTTTCAGGGGGTACACAGCAAGTTCATGAATTGTTAAACTATTATTTCATTTACAAGACATTAACACAATTAGGGAATGTAGAAGAATGACTGTTCTGATCATAGTTTCTCTGTTATCTCTTTACCTACAATACAGATAATCATGGAATTCTGGACAAAATCATATCTAACAATAACATATTCTCAGATTTGGCTCAGAGAGACAAAATGTCATCAAATGGGGGTCCATGGCCCTAATGTGGACTGAATTTGGGGTCCTTGATATGAAAAAGGTTGAGAATCACTGTAGTAAGCTATATACAAGCCTTCAAAATGCCTACTGTTCTGGTCCCTCCTGACTACACATACCTTTAAAATACACTTTTCAACTGTGGATATTCTGTCTTCAAGTTTAAGTGCTACATAAAGGTGGCCTAAAGCTTAATTTATGCTTGGTGGCTCGACACTCAACAGTTGTCTCTCGACGAAAGATACTATGTCCCACATGTCACGTCATCCATTTATACCATGGCGAAGATATATGCGATGGGTTCTGTCATCTCCACGGTAACGAGTCGCTGTCCTTCTATGTTTGTCTTGGATTGTTTATGTTTTCGAGGAAGCAAGGAAATGGCGAGCATTACCACGGTAATGAAATTCTATAGGTACGTGACAGTGAAAGTCATTTCCCTGCCACACTTTCCTCAGTCGAAAAATCATTTGTCGAGAGACAACTGTCCAGAGTGTCAAGCGGCCAAGGATAAATTATGGGTGCATCATTAGGATGACGCAAAGTAAAGACTAAAAAGATGAAACTCTCAAAGCTGCTTTGCTCAAGAAAAAGAAAAAAAAAGAAAAAGGATTGGTGCTTTTAATACATCCCTGTCTTTTCTTCCATATCAGATAATTAAATAATGTATTCATGAGATAAACATATTAGTTGGAGGCTTGCATAAATATTGGGGGAAAAAAACAAAAAAATAAAAATACAATTTAGTTTATATAAAAACGTGCAGCAGGGACAGAAGATTAGGCAGAACCATCCGTTTATCTATTATCTATTATTATCTTTTATCTATCACCATCCAACGAGGCGTTATTGACAACTTTCCTCTAAAAACGGAGCTAGCATTGTTTGCCTCCCTCTAGCTGGGAGTTCGAAATGAGATAAGAAACAAAAAGGAAATGAGAGGAAAGGGGGGGCAAACACTGGAGACAGAGGCTTGTGGGTAAAAAAAAAAAAAAAACGGAAGGAGAGAGAGACAAAGCAAATGAGTGAGCGGCGAGAGCATCTTATGGAGAGAGGAAGGAAGGGAGGGGAGGGAGCTTAATTACAGCCAAATTCTTCATTTACGAGGACAGCCTTTCTTTGCGGGTAAAACAATGGTTCGGAGAGTGAGATGGGAATATGGACGGCATCGAGCAGTGAGCAGCACTCGCACTCCTGTACGTGCACAAACAAACAGGAGGATAAGGGTCTCTTATGTAGGTCAGGGCGGCCTGCCCGTCCTTCCCTCTCGTCCCCAGGGGGTGACAGTTGAGTGGCAATTCGGCTGCTGCTGCTAGAACCGGTGGAGGAAGGCGTTAGTAGTAAACCCAAGAAGTAGGTCTGACTTTATCCTATACGCTGAGGCTACAACCGGACCGGCGAGTGCATTAGCGCGACTGTTTTTTGAGGGGAATCCCGATGCCGTCTCTGTGACGATTAAGCGAGAAGCAAAAGAGGTGATGTGTTAACGCGCCAGGGGACAACGGGGGCTTTCGGGCACATGCTTCCGTCCCCGCTTCATCAGGAAAAAAAGGGGAGTTTGCGTGGAAAGCGTGGAAAGCGTGGCATCGATAAAGCGGGGGGAATCTTTTCGGTCGACGCAAAACCGAAGAGGCGTCCGGCTGTCTCCTCGTACCCGTGAAACCTCGCGTTTTGCGGTAGTTTCCCGTAGTTGGTTTGGATTAAAGGGATAGTTCACCCAAAAATGAAAGTTCTGTCATCATCTACTCACCCTCGTGCCAAATGAAACACAGGTGAAATTTGTTAGTCCATATAACACACAGGGAGGTTGCCAGCACAACTTGGTAGCAGCCTTCTCCAAAACAACTGAAGTCAATGGGGACCTGTTCTTTAGAGGTCCAAAACAAAAACAGCCAAACAATCACACTGTGAATAGAAAGACCTATACACCATTATTTGTTGCAAATCAATCAGCTGTAGTTAAGATTTGCACTAAATGATGGTGTAAATATACTGTAGGTCTTTTTGGAACTCTGAAGAACTGGTCCCCACTGACTTCAGTTGTTTTGGAGAAGGCTGCTATGGAGTTGTGCTGGCAACCTCCCTGTGTGTTATATGGACAAACTTCACCTGTGTTTCAACTGGCATGAGGGGGAGGAGAACTATTCCTTTAAGTTCTCATTCCTAACACCAGCCCATTTCACCAGGGATATGTAACCAAACTCAACTATTTCTTCCCTCCGCACCACAGCACTGCAGATTTCACGTGTGCAGCCCTTTCGCCTCTGTATTTCACTTGCTGAAAGTGAATGACATCTATTGACATCTATTGTTGCTTTGTCTCAGAGCCACTTACAGAAAAATCCAGTGACATTTACATATAATTGCATGTCTGTTTTGTTCCTCTCCAGCGCAGAATGATAGAACACAATAACGATTCAAGCTATATAGGCAGCATGATTCAGTGAATGAAACTTTGTTGACTTTAAAAACACTTAATGAGCTATACAATATCAGAAACTGAAGACTCTCCATTTAGCACCAGAACTTGTAAAAACAAGTTCAACGCACTTGAAAAGCATGGGGGATACTGTTGGAGGCAATTCCACGTGTGGGCTTTGTGTGTTTGAGTGTGATCGTATCTGCATGTGTGTGTGTGTGTAAAAATGCTGCTGACACGGCAAAGATGACTTGGTAATGACTCGCACACGTCACGTAATGGGTTAGGAGAATTGCCTTTTCTACCACACATAAGCTTCCACGATCGGGGAAAGAAGGCAAGTGGGGGGGGGGGGGGGGGGAAGAACCTGCGTATGCAACTGGGTAGTGATTGTGGTAATGGTAATTTCCATGTACTTCCAGAAGTAAGAAAATGTTCCGATGCATTGTGGTGCAAGAGTAAAAAAAAAAAAAAGAAAAAGGAAGGGAAAATGTGTTCACCTCTTGTTCCCACAAGTCCCATTATTCTCCTGGCTATTTTCTCCGGCATTACTCACGAGGATGGGTTTATTAGTGTGGTGGTATGGTAACCGTTCCTTAATTCTATAACCCCTATATCATTGTATCTATGATGAATTAATTTCTCTTTTTAAAAGCTGACAGAGATATGAATCATATACGCTGGGCAAAAACCGATTCGCTAGCAAGGCAGAGCAACTTTGGAAATCAAAACTTATGAGGGGGATACTGGGGATACTGCCCTGGATTCTATTATGTCTGAAACATTTTATCGTCAACATTAGTTGATAAGCTGTCTATCGCACAGATTAATAGTAGATTTTATTGTGCCGTGGTGGAGATATGTATTTCACATCCTTAAAGATTGCTATCTGTAAGTAAACAACAAAATTCCATCTCTACCTTTGGTTTCAGGTTGGATTAGTTAGGCACTGCATGGATAAGTAGTTCAAACATATCAGAAAACCCCAGACTCCTGCCAAATCCCATAGAGCTAAATTCTAATTAACCCCAAAACCCCGTTGCCCACTCACTGGCTCCTGTATTACCCTTGACCAATTTATCCCCCCTGTTGCCCTGCCGTCCCTCGTGGAGAGGGAAAAATTCTTATAATTAGAGCCGACAGATCCTGGGACTGACGTTTGGTATTTCCCTAGGAGGGTAAGACGGGGGGGGGGGGTTTCCACACACGGAACAGAGAGGGGTTTTTAAAAAGGGCACGCGTTTAGAGGTGAAGACCACCGTGCTTTAATTAGCAAAGATGGTGCCACCGCCGGGCTAAAAAGGGAGGAAACTTGTTATGAAGTGGGAAAGAAAAGAAGCTGTAAGCACAAAATAGTTTAAGTAAAGCAGCCGAGGAAAGGTGCTGCTAGTCTTGCGGGGGGGAAAAGACCTCAAGACAAGTTCGGGTCTGGGAAATCTAGCTGCGACATTTTGATTGGCTGGACTGGTCATCGATCACTAACACTTTGAAATCGTCATGGGTAGATCTTGTCTTCCGCAGCGTGTTTCAACTCCAAATAGAAGATGGAAGTCCAAGTTACAGCGCGCCTCCTGCTCGATTTTGTTGTTTTCTCCACCTCCTTTTGTCTGAAATGAGTAGGGACGTTCTTCAACAGGGTCTTCACGCTTTGCTTTAGAGACTGAGGCTGAGGGGCTGCTTGATACGGGTCATTTCAAACGAAGAGTTCTCTGAAAGAATGACAGCGACTTTCAAGAAGAGCAATGAGCGGATCTGCACATTTCTAACTCCCAAACCGCATTATTCTGCCCTGTCCGCATCCATCCCTCTGAAACTGGCCCATCTCTCCCTCTGTTCCTGTCAACACTGTCCACGGGGGAGCGGGGGGGGGGGGGGGCTGTGATGTTCGTGGCGGCAGATGCTATTGAGAAAAGAAAGAAAGCCCGCTGTTTTCCGCTGGGCTGCTTCAAAGTGCAACACCCTCCCGCTAATCCCCACCTCCATCCCTGGACACTGGAGGGGGGAGGGGAGGGGGGGGGGGGGTGCATCAGAAGGAGCGAGGTGCAGAGGGAAGCAAAGAAAAAAGACACAGATATAAAGACAAAGGACAGGAAGGCAAAAGTCACAGATAGAAGCCAGACTGACAGCCAGAGAAGGCAAAGGGTAGGCAGAGTCAAAGTCAGGTGGGTTGTAAAGAGAGAGAGAGAGAGAAGACGGATCTGTAAGGAGGGAGCAACAACAGATTCAGCTCTTCATAAGTCTGAAGTCTTAAGAAAATTCTCCACAATCAAACACATCACTGTCGGAAACTGTGTTAGCTTTGCAAATGTTTCTAAAGGCAATGTCCCGTTATTATAAGAGGGGTTGAAGTAACAATTTCCATACTTAAGAAACAATCTAAGCCAATTTTAAGTAGCAGAGAATCAATTTCGGGGGGACAAAATCAATATCATAAAATTACTGCTTTCAAAGTCCTAATTATGTTATCCAAACGCACACCATCTATGAATTCCTGCATCGATAAAATTAGCACATAGTAAAATAACTATGCTTGGGAAAGCCTTTTGTTCTTCTAAGTGGAACAAAACACCGGGAACTCTAATCATGTCTCTGCAGTTCATAATTTGACTCCTGGGACGATGTCCCATTTGTAATGAGGCTAGCCAAGATGCATGGAGGCATGTGAGTGTAGCATAAGCACTCTTGATAATTGCCCTTAATTGGCTTGCACTGCAATTTCCCTGGTATTATTGTGATGCTGTATATGTGTGTGGGTGTATGATCATACAATAGGTGTTCCTCCATTCATTACTAGGGCTGAAGGATTTTGAAAAAATATCTAATTACGATTATTTTGACTGATATTGCAATTGCGATATGATTTGCGATATTAGAGGGAATGATCATTTTTACATCATTATTCTCATTTTCAGTGAAAAACGTATTAAAATGATTATGGTGTGATTTTTGCGGGGATCTGTACCAAACAAAGATGTTTTCTTAAGTCTGTAGAATATGATGTGTAGGCCAGGACATCTCTGCAGCACCACAATATTTCATTTAAAATGCTATTTTGACACATTTCACCTTTAACAAATATTGCACCTCCTGCGATTTGAAAATTGCAGTAGGCCATATTGCGATTTCGATAAAATTTTGATTAATTGTTCAGCCCTATTCATTACTGTGGAGACAATTTGTTCACGAAGCATCTCAGCATTTGCTAATGTACTGCTGTAGCCATTCAAAAAAATCAAAAAGAAAAATTAACAAATTCACGTGTGAATGTCCTTATAAATAACATGTGTGTTGTCCTTATAAATAAATAAACAAATAAACAAACAAAAGGTGACAGTTGCCAAAGTGGGTTGCAGATTTGATAGCAGTTATGAAATTATAACGCGTTTTGCTACAAATGTAAATTATGTCAAAATTGGGTACCCAGGCTCGTAAAACTACACTGTAAACCTCTTTGTTTGATAAGCAGACTTAATCATATTGGAATTCAATTTGACATCTTCACACAGCAGGATCAAGACAACACCCTACTGTCCAATATGTATTTTACTGTGAGCTCTCTAACAGCTTGCTAATACCCTGGTAATGACACACAGAATCCCCCCCGACGCTGCCATAAAAAAAAAAACCTGCTGAGACAACAGGATGTGACATTCATGGCTTTTCATAAAACCCACATCCCCGCATCCACTTATTTGTTTCCCCACGACGGTCAATAAAAAATAAAAACCGCAAAAAACATTAACTGGGTTAGCATTGAGTGTCAACTCAGGGGGGGTGGACAGTAGAGTCGGTGTGTGGGTTGGTTGACACTGTAGGGGAAGGGCGGCTGTTGACTTGGGGATGAAGGCTTTCAGCGTGAGGGTCACACCGAGTGGGTGGTTAATACTCTGACTCAAACTCACGGTTGGCCGGTGCCAGGTCTCCCCGACCGCCCCGGGGCAACGGGACAGAGGAGGGATTCTCTGAAATAGTAAGACCCTGACATGTCCCTTTGGCCAGCACACGGTCTGCCTCAGTGGACTGACACTGTAGATAATGTGAATCAAAGCAAGACAATGTGGAGCAACAAGAAAAAAAAGTGGCCCTGAGCACTGTGCCATTTTAAAGGACATAAGTAACAATGGCTACATTCACATGCACCGACAATTCCATTTTTAACCCAGTTAATAAAGTAACTTGGTTTTGGTTTGACATGTAATCATCATAACTGAGTTAGAAGAACCCAGGAAAGCTCATTCTGATTATGAGAAAACAGTTAAGGTGCCTGGCTTACTTCCATATTAAATGGGTTACTGTGACATGGACAGAGGTGGAAAGTAACTAAGTACATTTACTCGAATACTGTACTTCAGTACAATTTTGAGGTACTTGTACTTTACTTGAGTATTACCATTTTATGCTAATTTATACTTCCACTCCACTACATTTCAGAGGGAAATATTGTACTTTTTACTCCACTACCTTTATTTGATAACTTAAGTTACTAGTTACTTTGCAGATTCAGATTATTAATACAAAATATAATCAACTAATAAATTGTGATACCCAGCAGTATATAAAGTAGTGGAAATCAGCCCCACCTTTTCCAGCTGCAACATTAAAGTGATGCTTACACATTAATGCATCAATAATCATAATTCAATAATATAATATGTACTGTATTATTCTGAAATGGGCCTTCTGCATAATGAGTACTTTTACTTTTGTTGCTTTAAGTACATTTTGATGCTAATACTTTTGTACTTTTACTTAAGTAACATTTTGAATGCAGGACTTTTACTTGTAACAGAGTATTTTTATACTGTGGTATTTCTACTTTTACTTAAGTAAAAGATCTGGGTACTTCTTCCACCACTGGACATGGAGACATCTTACTCCTGTCATTTTAGGTTTTCAATGTCCGTGCACACTCAAACTTGCAAGGCATTATGGCCGCATTTTGATGTCAACAAAAAATGCTTAACCTGCTAATAGTCAGTCAAAGACGGAAAGGGAATATTCTGTTTTTTTCTGGTTTATTCTGGTTCATGTAAGCAACTTAAATACATAACAAATAACAAATACTCGGGTCACACCTCGCATGTAAACATGAAAATGCATCCGTCGAAAATCCAGCTGCTGACTTGAAGGTTCATCCCTCACTCACTCGTTCCACAAACCCCCATAACCAGCAGGCAGTAACCCCAAGGATCCCTAGAGAGTTGGGTGTGTGTGTGTGTGTGGGGGGGGGACCTTGATCGTTGCAGCATCTCTGTTTTATTGACCTCCTTCGATTCAGCTGCAGCGCTCTATTACCCCTGAGGTCAAGATAACTGCAACATTGAAACAATAAATAATTGGTCTGCCTGGAGAGGGGGGAGATGGGAACGTAGCGGGGCCGATTCACATGCACAGTCGGGCAACTAGGGATTAGGGCTGGGCGATAATTCAATATTATCCTTTATCGTCTTTCAGTGGAATCATATCGTGATGATATGAAGATATTTTAATATCGTGACACACATTTCTGCTGCCTAAATTGATGATGACAAGCAAATTTTACTTAAAAACTCTGATAAAATGAGGTATGGTAGGAATATTATTTGAATATTTCAGTTTTGTTTGACACCACACCTAACATTACCATTCGGTTCAATGAGATGAACATTCATTTGCTTATTTAACGTGATTTTGCATACATGAACCATATCGTGATATATATTGATATTGAGAAAAATCCTTATGATTATCATGATATTGATTTCAACCATATCGCCCAGCCCTACTAGGGACGCGCTGATCCGATATCCAGTACTGGATCGGCTAGAGGTTGTCTGATTAACCTCCAATCCATGTATTCCAATCCATTTAGTCCCTCCCCTTCCCACCAACAATTTAAAAAATCAACGTAAAAATCCATTTGCCATAAACAAGTGTCTTCCACCACTTAATGCGGTGCATGGTTTTAAAGACCAGCCCCTCTGGGTGGTGGAGAACATGGGCCTTTGTCAAATAATGGAACATTAGAAGCCACATTATAGTTTGCCCTCTTGACACCATATTTCAGACACTGCCCAAGGTCTGTGAACACCTCCTGGATTGCATGAAAGATGTGACCGCAATTAGTTCCACTACAGTTCAGACGTCTGACCCATGCCACTGCTGAGATTGACCGCATACTGGATTGACTCAAGCTTTACTTTACAAAGTGCAGTGCAGAAATAAAAAAAAAAAATTCACTTAATTACAAAAATACTGGATTAGTACTCTGTATCGGCAGGTACTCGATATTTAATAACTCAGATCCGTATTGGAGAAGAACTAAGAATTTCAAAAATGCCAACATGTTATATCTGGCTAGAGATCAGACTAACATGGCCACCACTATGTCAGAGTAGAAAGAGTTGAAAGTTGAAGGGTCACCATCAACCAAAAGAGAATTTCCTTACTGGAAAGAGATATTGTCTTTTAATCAACAAGGGGCAGAGGAGAGACAGCAGCCCCCCTGAGTACAAATAAAACGCCAGAAGATGAAGAGAGGAGGGAGAAAGGGAGGGAAGAGGGAGCGAAGGAGGAGTGAGAGCGTGAGTCATAGTGCTGGGAGAAATGAGCTGACTGGATCATAAGCCCGTTGACATACATTCAAAACAGCAGCCCCTGTTGCGCTGACCCGTGCTTCAAGTGCAGGGGAAACGGGAGTGAGCGCTCTCTTCACCACAACATCTATTCTTCACCACAACAACGGAAAGCCACTCGGGAGGGAAAATATACCTGCACACTGGTGTTGACATGGCATTCGTTTGGCAAGACAGAAGGATAGGGTTTGGCGGGGGGGGGGGACGGGTCCAATTAGGGGATAAAGAGGTTGGGGGTGGGCGGGTGGAGTTAGCATCAAGACACGCTGGCAGTAATAACAAACGCTCCACAAAAAAGACAGTCATCATCTACTTTGTATTGTGGTTCAAAAGCTGCTTTCCGAGGACGAACGACTGCGCGCACGGACCCCCCCCCCCGGCGCGCACGTCTTCCTCCCCCCCTCCCTCTTTGTCCTCCGCCACCCCCCCTCCACCATCCCTCATCTCACAGCCCCCCCCCCCCTCCTCCCCTCCTCCCCAGGTCCGGCTGGTACAGCGGCGGCTGACAACGGCGACTAGACTCAACTCGAGTGTCAGTTCTTTTCCTTTCATTCCTCCTCCATTTTTTTTTTTTTTTGCTCCCCCCCCCCCCCCCCTCTCTGCTTTGGTATGTTGTTTCGCCAATAACTGTACGTGTGTGTGTGTGTGTGTGTGTGTGTGTGTGCGCTCAGCCAGCCAGCCCCCTCAGCAGCGGTAGAGGAGGAGACAGCGGTAAGCGCGAGTGCTGTCGCTTTTCCCCCCTCCTCCTCCTCCTCCTTCCCTCTCCCTCCTTTTCCTCTCTCTCTCTCTCTCTCCCTCTCTCATTCTAGCACTCCTTCTGCCATCGCCACGGCCGTCGGGATCCGGCCTCCCTCCACCGTCGCCCCGTCCGCTCTGCCTGGTTATGCGATGCGCGGTCCCTCCCACGGCGACTAGCTGGTGCAGGGGGAGCGAGGGGGGGGGGGAGACCCGCCACAACACGGCTGCCACCGGCTCTAGGCGCAGACCAGTAGCGACCGTCTGGCGGTTCCGGCTCTACGGACTCCTCTCTGGGATTTTAACCCCCTCTTGGAATATCACCTGCCGTCGGGCTTCGGCTGTTTCCCGGGACTTGCCTATTCTTCCTGAGCCCAAGCAGAGGAATTTAAGAAGCCCGGGGTGTCACCGATCCCCCCCACCCGGAGAGTTAAACCGTGCACAGTTGTGGCTCCTCTGAGAGGCACTAATTGCACTGTCTCCCCCCCCCCCTCCCCGAGGAGTCGGAGGCAGACAGGGAGCAAAGCTAGAGGAAGAGGGGGTGTGTGTAATTTTTGGTCGAAAGAGACCATCACCGCTCTCTCTTTGAAGCTACTAAGAGGGTCAAAGACACAGGAGGAGGAGGAGGAGGAGGAGGGGCTGTGAAGGAGTTTAGGCAAAGCAGAGAGAGCTAGAGAGAGAGAGAGAGATTGGGGAGGGAGGGATGGGGAGAAGAGTGGGGAGGGAGGGGGAGAGGGTTTCTCCTCGCCCCCTAAACGGAGGCTGCTAGCGCTCGAGCGGTGGCGATGCAAAACTGACAAAAAAAAAGGACAACAGGCGGCAAAGAGAGAGGAAAAAAAAGAAGAGAAAAGACTTCCGAGGGGCGACCGTAACCTCGAGGGGGTTTGGGTGGGGGGAGGGGGGGGTCTGAACCTGACAGGTGGCGCTAAAAGACGCGAGGAGGACCGGAGGAGCCGGCGCGAGGAGGATTTTCACTCGTCTTGCGTACGCCGCTTGCCGAGAAGCCGCCGGGACATCCCCCCCCGCTCTCTCCTTTCCCCTCTCTCTCTCTCTCTCCGTCGCTGCATCTGTCGCTCACGAGCGCCGGGATCTCAGCTACGCAGCCAGCGTCTCCCCCCCCTTCCCCCCCCACCCCCCCCCCCCCACATGTAGCCAACAAGACCATGCTTTGCCACTGAGGATCCAAAAAAGCATGCTGGATGATGTTGCCTTGCACCTTAAACGCCTTAGGGTAAGCCACTTTTGATTTTTTCCTTTCCCCAGTTCTCTCCCCCCCCCCCTATCGCCTTATTTCACAGCTTCTCTTTTTTCATTTTATCGAAAGCTACATATCTGTTTGACGTTAGGAGGGCAGGGGGAATGATTATAGCCGATCGGTGTTTTTAGCTCGGCGAACCAAGAGAGAGAGCCTGTTTGTCTTGTTGCTCACATTTCCCCCTCGCGAGCTGACAGCATTCTCCAGCCTTTTGTCCTTAGCTTACCGAGAGTCCTCCACGGGGGAAGCAGGCGATATGCTCAGGACGACTACTTACAAGGACCACGGGCCCACCCCCCCCCTGTGGTGTTTGGGGGGTGGGAATCATAAACTGTTTGTGGAAAAGAGGTGGGTGGGTGCAAAAAGGGGGAGCTTTAAATCACGCTCATTCCGACATGGCAGATGTTACCACAGGTTATTGTTGAACGGTGTCGTTGCGGAGAGAAGCCAAGGATGAGGCTGAGCGGGAGCCGGGGGGGGGGCGGTCTGGCTTGCGGTGCTCGGCTCCAGCTATGGCAGGTCATAAACACCGGTGCTCGCAGGCTAATCTCCATTGTGCTCCGCGTGGCCATTGTTAATTCATTGATTTCCTTCTGGAGGAGGAGTGCTTTGGCGAGGCTGACCCGAGCCCAGAGTCTGTTTGGGTCTGTTTTTCCCCCCCCGGCCTGTCATGTAAAAACACACGTAGATGAGGGGGGGGGGGGGGGGGAGGAGGGGGAATGCCAGACCGAGTTGTGTGTGTGTTCTCAGTCCCTTCATGGTCCGTCTGTGGTTGCTTTCTATGCCTGTGTGTGGCACCTACCAACAAAGTCTTTTTTGTTATTTCCCCTTTTCTTCCAGATAAGTGCCACCCTTGCCAGGTCAGGCGAGCGTCAGGACCATGGGCACCACGGTCATCACCCTTGAGGAGGTGCGGGCGCTGGAGGGCAAGGAGGAGCAGGAGGAGTCCATCCTGGCCATGCTCGGCATCATTGGCACGTTCCTCAACCTCTTTGTCATCGTTTTCGTTTACATTTACACCACGCTGTGAAGGGCCAAAGCGGGGGAAACATCGAAGATTGGCCTCAAAAAAACGATTGGATACTGAGACTTAGTACCGACCAGGGACCAGAGAACAGACTTTTGAAGAAAGGCTAGGGTGAGCAAGTAGGGAAGGAAGGGTTTAGCTGAAAGCAAGAGGTGTTGGGGAGAAATTGAGACATGGACACCTTCCCCAGAGGGAGGAGGAGGGGATTGGACGTCTGGGCTAAGGATGAAGACGAGGAAGCCATATTGTCATGTCACAGCCATGAGCCAGGGAGATAACAGAGGGCTGGAAGACACAGCAGGAACAGGGCTATACTGGAAGCAGGATGACCAGAGCAAGACCCCAGCCAGGACCGACTCCCCTGTGGCCTGATAAACGCAGACTTCACCTTGATCTCGTTTTCTTGGACTGGACTCACTGGAAAGACGAGCCAAACGTGGCAGTCTTCTGGAACAAAAACGATGCTTTTCCAGCCGTTTCTACTTCATTGCAAAGACGGGAGGGACTGTAATTGTCGCGGGCCTGGATGGCTTTTGAAGCAACGTGATGAAGGGCAGAGGCCTATGAGAGAGCTCAATGCTGGGAAGCCGTTCTGGAGGAACCGTCGGCCACCGGGTTCGATCGATTATCTTCAGGGACGGCGGTTTTTTACGGCCTTGGGGGGGGCCGCCGTCGAGGAGTGCGTTTCCCCGGCAACGTGACTCCGGATGAGACGCGATGTACTGTGATCTGCTGAGATGCCTGCCGCCACAAACACACACTCACACACACGCAGATATATCTATTTACAGTATCCCACACACTCCATATGAACTCATTTGCGAGGAGAGAGAGGACGGAGCCAAGAGACTGCCAATAACACATTTCTATTCAACTGTACACCTGATACTATTTCAGCACCATGTCCAGGATGCATTTTTATTCAAGGCTACATCTGCTACTTCATGACCACATTCAAAATGTGGGATCCACAATAAAAAAAAAAAAAAAAAAATGCTAAAAATGAAAGAGATATTTTTGATGTCTGTTACAGTGATGAAATCAAAGAGAGAACGCAAATTAGAATTCACACAAACAATAGAGCTGATTTACTAATACTTTCAAGACAAAACTTGGGCCTAAGTTCTTCTCTCTGTTTCTGCATCTCTTTCCACCTTTTGGGTTGTTGGGAGGGGGGGGGGGGTATGAAAAAGTCTCTTTTGATGTATTTGTTCACGTTGATTTCAGGGTAGTCTCAGCAATCCTGTTTCTGTATAAATAACTCAAAGCTTTTATAAATACATGAATAAACTCTAGATGTACTGTGCAATAGGGGACATTTGAACAATAAAAACCAGAGTATATCAATAAGGATGGCCTCAAGCCTTATCTGTGAGAAAGTCAACAGAGGAGTGTGTGTGATAGAAGCAGAGTGTATAAGGCAGAGATTCTCAACCTTTTTCATATCAAGGACCCCTAATTTAGCCCACATTAGAGTCACAGACTCCCATTTCATGAGATTTTGTCTCTCAGACCCACATCTGAGAATATTTGTATTATGATTTTGTCCAGAATTCCATGACTGTATTGTAGGTAGAGAGATAACAGTGAAACTATGATCTAAACATTCTTCTACATTCTCTAATTGTGTTCACTTCTTGTAAATGAAATAATGGTGAAGTTTAACAATTCATCAATTTGCTGGGGACCCCCTGGAACGACCTCAAGGACCCCTGGTGGTCCCCGGACCCCACGTTGAGAACCACTGGTATAAGGTTTACGCCTACATCTACCAACTTGACCTCTTCATAGAACCCTATTTGGATTCAATGAGCATCTTCAGGTCTCCAAAAGGTCAGGGTTGCTTGTTCTGAGTCACATGCAGCATAGAAGAAAATAATTCACGGGGGTTCACTTCTTGCCAACTTGAGTTTTAAAGGCATGGCTTGACTACTACTGTATTCTGAAGGGCAGAGTGCACAACTGGTATTGAACTTGACCGAGTTGTTTCAAGCGTCGTCGTCGATGCAGCGATCCGCGCGCATGTCCGCGGACGTGCGAATCAATATGGCCCAAGGACGTAAAAGACGACCACATTAGAGGCACTTGTACAAGGAAGGAAAACATTTCTGGTAATTAGAAGCCAGAAAACACCATACGCTACACGGGCCAACCAGATGGCGTCATAAATCACAGTCCGACCCGTGTTCCTTCAGCTGAAAAACGCCAAAAATCCACTAAGCTCCCCTAAGGTGGGGGAAAACATCGCTATGGCTTCGCTGTAACTTCATCCCCAAAGTCCTTCCTTTCATGTTGCCACTCCTGGAGCTACGGGATACATGAGGAGTGAGGAAGAGAGTGAGTGAGTGAATGACTGTGTGTGGGGGAAGGGGAATAGGAGGGTGCCTAAGGAGCTGAGGTGTAGCCACCATCTCCTTCAATCAGATCTACCACTGATATTTGAGAGGACAAGCCAGTCAAAGGAGTCATTTTCTGTGTGC
>NW_027283811.1:0-7500 GCF_046629955.1 Centroberyx affinis
TTAGTTAGTGTGTTAGTGTGTTAATGTGTTAATGTGTTAGTTAGTGTGTTAGTTAGTGTGTTACTGTGTTAGGTAGTGTGTTAGTTAATGTATTAGTGTGTTAATGTGTTAGTGTGTTAGTTAATGTATTAGTGTGTTAATGTGTTAGTGTGTTAGTTAATGTTTTAGTGTGTTGTGTTAGTGTGTTAATGTGTTAGTGTGTTAGTTAATGTGTTAGTGTGTTAGTTAATGTATTAGTGTGTTAATGTGTTAGTGTGTTAATGTGTTACTGTGTGAGTTAATGTGTTAGTTAATGTGTTAGTGTGTTAATGTGTTAGTGAATGTGTTAGTGTGTTAATGTGATAGTGAATGTGTTAGTGTGTTAATGTGTTAGTGTTTTAATGTGTTAGTTAATGTGTTAGTGTGTTAATTTGTTAGTGAATGTGTTAGTGTGTTAATGTGTTAGTGTCTTACTTACCTAATCAAACTTACAACCTGGACTTTTAAAGTGAACTGTTTCTTATCTGTACAGTAAAACCTGCAGTGCAGTAAAACCTGCAATACACTAAAACCTGTGGTGCACTAAAACCTGTAGTACAGTAAAACCTGTAGTACAGTAAAACCTGCAGCACAGTAAAACCTGCAGCACAGTAAAACCTGTAGTACAGTAAAACCTGCAGCACAGTAAAACCTGTAGCACAGTAAAACCTGTAGTACAGTAAAACCTGTAGTACAGTAAAACCTGTAGCACAGTAAAACCTGTAGTACAGTAAAACCTGTAGCACAGTAAAACCTGTAGTACAGTAAAACCTGCAGCACAGTAAAACCTGTAGCACAGTAAAACCTGTAGTACAGTAAAACCTGTAGTACAGTAAAACCTGCAGTACAGAACGGCTCTCAGCTTCACTAGGGGCAGCTCCACTGACTTTGTTCCTCCAGGTTTCAGAGGAACCTGGGGAAGAAACTTTTGTGTTCATGGCAGTTAATCTGTGGAATAGATTGCCAGGAAATCTTAAAATCATAAGCAGCTTGGGAGGTTTCAAGCTGGCACTTAAGAATTGGCTCAGAGGTTATTTATAGTAGGATATTATGTCTGATAATAGGGTGTCTTTCTATATTTTATTTTCTTGGTTTGTTTTTGATGTAGCTTATTTATTTTAATTATTATGGACAGACCCAGACTTGTATATAATCTGCTGAAGGGGCTGCGTTGTAATGTTGATATATTGATGTATTTATCTCTGATGTACAGAGTTTTTTATTAGTTTTATTAACAGAGTGGCAAGTAGGGCCAAACATCGTCCAAAGAAGCACTGAGGTCGTGTTTGACGCTGTCAATACTGTGAATAACTTGCTGAGTGTATTGTATTATTGTTTTGACTAATGTTTTGTGTCACATGGCCGAGGGATTTAGTATAGAGAGAGAACAGCAGGGGCCCCAGGACTGAACCCTGAGGGACACCGGTATTAAGTATGCACGATCTGGACAGAGATCCTCTCCATGAGACCCGGTCCCGTTTCACGTACCTGGCTAACTCAGTTAACCGGATAAGTTTGTTGACAATTTGGCATAAGCCCAGGATTTTCTGTTTCACAAAGCGAGATAACAATTCAGCCAGACTTGTTACCAGGGCAACAGAGCCTTAAGCCCAAACCTGCAAAAACCCAGGTTAAGCTGAAGTTAGCTGGATAGTATAAACACATTTAAGGCAGAAATCACACACAGCCAACAGCAGAAATGAAAGCAGCGTTCATAAAAGAGCTTCTGGAGCATCATCATAAGGAGCAGTTAGAAGGAAACGTGTTTGTACAGATTGATTCTTTAGCGCATGCAAAGAATTATCTTTATGAACGCTATCGATTTAGTTGTGAGTGAATTATTTACCTGCAGCAATTAATAGATAGCAAATTAATTAATTAATTAATTAATAATAATAATACAGTGTCTCATACCGTTCAGACAATATTGAGAGCCATAGTAACAACTCTGATGCAAAGTATAATCTCCACTTACTTGCACATTACCTGGTTGAAAGTGTAGAATTACAATAAACAGCCTACCTCTTTGAAATATATTTTTATATTTGATTTTCACTTGTTGTCAGGTCCTCTTCTTGCCACTGCCAGACACCCGGGGAAGTAATTAATGATGATTGATGTTTGGTGACATTATTTGAAAGAACAAGAGTCCAAATATTATGGGTTTACAACCGCTTTAAAATTGACCAGAATTAAATTAGCCACTTTTATTCACTAAAGAGTGAAACATTTTTTTTTATATTCTCTGCCCCCTTCCTCCGTCAGTTTAGCCGCTGTTGGATTTTCTGGATAATATTGTTTTTTCTTCCGGTGACAAAAATGTGATTTCGTAAACTGAAGCCACAAAAAAATCTAAGCAATGTACAGTTTACATTATGAGAATTAAAAAAAGGTGTTGCTTTGGTCAATTTCAGTATGTGATGTCATCCTGCAGGTATCCTCGCCTCGTCTCGTCCATATAAGGAGTGTGATCCTGTTTTTGGCGTGCGATTCATCTTCCCTTTGTAGCAGAGCGGGAGCGCACAGTTCAAATCAAGATGATTTAATGCAGGATTGACTAATCCAATCCTAATCCACGTTTGTGAAACGGACTAAGCCTGAGCTCAACTGATAAGATAATTCGATATGCCACGCGTCCAATTATCCTGGATTGTTTAAACCACCTGAAACGAGGCCCAGGTGTGAGCGGTTAGCCAGATAGCATGCGAACCAGGAGTGTGCAGATCCAGTAAAACTACTTGAACACCGACTGGCCTTCCTCCAGCCAAACACTTTGAAATTTAAATGGTTTCACCTAAACTAGTTTCAGCAAAACTACTCAGCACCAAACCAAACACTTTCAAATTTAACACAGATTTAACTAAAACAGATCAAAGATAGCACAGTAACAAACAAATAGCTCACCAAATGCGTCTAGATCCCAACAAAAAGTCTCTACTGAACCAGCCTGAGATAAAAACAACAAAATGTGTACTGGTTTCACACAATTAGCTCAACTTAACTATCCAGGTGTGGAGCTCAAGCCACTCCCAGCAATTAACAACTACTTGAACACTAGCTGGTCTTCCCCAGCACCATGCTGTGAGTTCACTCCTCTGGTAACATGGTGCTGAGGGAATCCATCAGCTGTTGAAATTATATATTTCATGGTTTCAGAAGCTCCTCAGTGTCAGTTAGTGCCTGACAGTTTTCCAGTTGGCGCTCTCTCACCTCGTATCGAGTGATCCTTGCTCGCCCATTGTTACAGTTTCTCTAATGTGTGCAAGTTTTGAAACTGCAGTAGCTAATCTATGTGTGAAAAAAAACTACTGGCGAATGTTTTAGTTACAACTAGAAGCAGTTATGTGATGTGGAATTTATTAAGTCAAGGCAATGCTAAAACATTTTGGCTAACAGGCTATGATACTAAAAGACAGCGAACGTGGATCTGTTCCTGACAATTCACTGAAGAATTATGTGGTTCTCCTGATTATTCCAGGACTGTAGGAACTTCAACAGCACCTAGCTAGGCTACCGCTAACCCTAAACCCTAACCCTACAACACCTAGCTAGGCTACCGCTAACCCTAAGCCCTATACGCTAACCAGCTGGCCAGTTGTTGGATGAAGCAGAGAGTTACAGATCACCACTTCACAAACCTAAATCTCTTCCTCCATCTGTCTGTCTGCCTTACAGCCGGTCTACCCAGCTGACTGTCTGTCTGTCTTTCTGTTTATTGGTCAAACACTATCCTTAACCACATTGTTTCCACTGGCCAGAGCAAGACTGACTGCATTTCTCTTCATAACTGTTGAAAGCCTTCTGTCAATCAGGCAGAAATATTTCCCGGCCCTGCTGAAATTTTGCTAATTTGCGGCGGCTGTATTCCTGGTAAAACAGTGAGGCCCGGAATTCCTGACCCACTTTCCGCTCTTACATTCCCAAACATTCCCGAAAAGCCGTGCCGAAACCATGATTGATATCACTCAGGAATTAATATGAAACAGAGCTGTGTGCCTGTTCCCCATGTACAACATGAATATATGCTGCATGCCTAAGGCATTTCCCAGAACCGCAGCACTCCCATTCCTAACCGCGGTGCTGCATTCCCTCCTGTATGATGATGCTTCATTAGCATACAACAAATGAATATGATTTCAATTGTATTTGAATGGTAAATTTGTATTGTATTGTAAAAAGTAGAGTTTACAGTCCACTCCCTTGGTACTTTGTCTTTACTAAGACAGAAGACTGTAGGGTTTTACTGTGGATAGTGTGGAAGCCCTCCTGAAGTAAAGATTCTGTGGGTTTTGAAATGAATGTCAAGTCAAGTCAACCTTTATAGCACATTTCATACACAGAGCATCACAATGTGCTTTACATTAGAATAGGAATAGAATACAAATAAACATAATAAAAAAATGAGAGAGAGAGAGAGAGGGAGAGAGAGAGAGAGAGAGAGAGAGAGAGAGACTGCAGTAAAAAAAAAAACATTTCAATTTACTCTCATTAAGTTCAGTGTTGTGGCCTCTCTCAGGTCCTCAGGCAGGGAGGTCCATGCAGAAATCTTCCTCTGCATTTGAATTAGTACCTGCAGTAAAGTGAAGGAACTGCCTGCAGACCTGATGGTTCCTCCTGGTCCAACCTGTGGAAGTCTTCCTCCTGATATCAGACTGTCTGACTCACAGATCATTTAAAAAAAAAAAAACGTCTTAAGACTTATCTTTATTCCCTTGCTTTCAATGGCTCTTGAAGTCATTATTTTTGCTGTTATGTTGTCTCAAAATTGTGTCTGGTTTTCTGTTTTTGTCTATATGATATGTGATCCTATGTTTTTATTATTAGTTTCTATTGTGAAGCACTTTGTAACCTTGGTTTTAAAAGGTGCTAAATTTATATAAATAAAGCAAAGTAAAGTGAATGATATACTGTGGTGCAAAGCCGTTTAGAGCTTCATACCAGCAGCAGAATTCTAATATTAACAGTCAGGATCCAGCAGGTGTGATGTGAGCGGTGTGTTTAGAGATCTGAATGAGCTGCAGTCGTCCCACAGCTGTCACAGGGAAACCAGTAAAACCATTACAGTCAGTAATACTTTATTTGGATAGTCCAGTGTTCATATCAGGTGACAAAAACCCCAAGTCTAAGATGAACCCGAACCCAGACTTTTCACAATATTGTGAGTATCAACTGAAAGACTTTTTTTTTTTTTTTGGACACATTATCGTCACTTCATAATAAGTCGAATATAGTCTTCTACTCAGTAGTCTAATCTACTGATAATGAAGACGTGTACTAGTTTCTCACAGTCTGCTTTTGATAAGAGACCTTTTATTTTTTCAAGTATTTCAAGTATTTTTGAGATGGTAAAAAGCTTATCTTGTGACATGATTCATTTGGCTTCTCAAATTTAGAACATTGTCTATAATCACACCAAGATTTGTAGCTTTGTCTTTTCTCTCTGGAGAGAGAGAACTGAGGTGTTTTCTGTCTCTGAGCCTTTGCACCAAAGATAATTATCTCCGTTTTTGTCTTTAACTGTAAAAAGTTTTGTGCCCCACAAGTTAAGCTCATCGATACACTAAGTCTATCGGACCCAAGTCACGAGGAGAGAGATACAGAGTTGTGAAGGTAATGTATTTAGTGTTTATGTATGACGTGCAAGTGGGAGCATGTGCAGACTGAATAATAATGGACCAAGAATCAAGCCTCGGGGAACTCCACACATAATACCCACAATGTCAACTCATGCTTGGTGTTAGTAAAACTTCAGTGGCATTACTGTCAATGAGACATTTTTTACTGTTCTCGCCTGCTCTCATTGTTCAGCATAAAGAAATACATCAAAGACACATCAAAGAAAATACAAAAATGGTCAGATTGATTGACCATAAATGTCTCACTGATTAGAGACTTTACATTTAATGAATCCAGTTTTAAAGAGTAACACCAAACCCAAATCTGTGTAAAGCCTGACATCTAATGGTAAGAAGCATGTTACTGAAATCTGTCACTGGCTGATCTTTGGTGCAGGTGATCAGATTTGGGTTTAGTGTTTAGTTACTGTTTGAAGTTCGGGGCAAATGGTTTAGATGCAGCCCAGACCCAGTAAGCCACAGAGTGCGTTGACTTTGAATGAATCACCAGAAAACAATCAATTCAACTTTATTTCAATAAGGCAGAAGGAGCAGAATTCAACCTCAACGATTTGTTCGCTTGGACGCCGCCATGGAACGCAACACTCTGACCAGTACAACACAGTCTCTACTGGTTTCTACTGGGAGCTGACCAGTACAACACAGTCTCTACTGGTTTCTACTGGAGCTGACCAGTACAACACAGTCTCTACTGGTTTCTACTGGGAGCTGACCAGTACAGCACAGTCTCTACTGGTTTCTACTGGAGCTGACCAGTACAACACAATCTCTACTGGTTTCTACTGGGAGCTGACCAGTACAGCACAGTCTCTACTGGTTTCTACTGGGAGCTGACCAGTACAACACAGTCTCTACTGGTTTCTACTGGAGCTGACCAGTACAGCACAGTCTCTACTGGTTTCTACTGGAGCTGACCAGTACAGCACAGTCTCTACTGGTTTCTACTGGGAGCTGACCAGTACAACACAGTCTCTACTGGTTTCTACTGGGAGCTGACCAGTACAGCACAGTCTCTACTGGTTTCTACTGGGAGCTGACAGAACAACACAGTCTCTACTGGTTTCTACTGGAGCTGACCAGTACAACACAGTTTCTACTGGTTTCTACTGGGAGCTGACCAGTACAGCACAGTCTCTACTGGTTTCTACTGGGAGCTGACAGTACAACACAGTCTCTACTGGTTTCTACTGGGAGCTGACCAGTACAGCACAGTCTCTACTGGTTTCTACTGGAGCTGACCAGTACAACACAATCTCTACTGGTTTCTACTGGGAGCTGACCAGTACAGCACAGTCTCTACTGGTTTCTACTGGGAGCTGACCAGTACAACACAGTCTCTACTGGTTTCTACTGGAGCTGACCAGTACAGCACAGTCTCTACTGGTTTCTACTGGAGCTGACCAGTACAGCACAGTCTCTACTGGTTTCTACTGGGAGCTGACCAGTACAACACAGTCTCTACTGGTTTCTACTGGGAGCTGACCAGTACAGCACAGTCTCTACTGGTTTCTACTGGGAGCTGACCAGTACAGCACAGTCTCTACTGGTTTCTACTGGAGCTGACCAGTACAACACAATCTCTACTGGTTTCTACTGGGAGCTGACCAGTACAGCACAGTCTCTACTGGTTTCTACTGGGAGCTGACCAGTACAACACAGTCTCTACTGGTTTCTACTGGAGCTGACCAGTACAGCACAGTCTCTACTGGTTTCTACTGGAGCTGACCAGTACAACACAGTCTCTACTGGTTTCTACTGGGAGCTGACCAGTACAGCACAGTCTCTACTGGTTTCTACTGGGAGCTGACAGAACAACACAGTCTCTACTGGTTTCTACTGGAGCTGA
>NW_027283811.1:12500-20000 GCF_046629955.1 Centroberyx affinis
GCAGGACTGAGCAGGAGTGAGCAGGAGCAGGACTGAGCAGGACTGATCAGGACTGAGCAGCCACAGATAGAGCTTATGACTGGTGGTAATCTCCCAGCTTCATGGTGAGGTTGGTCCATCATGTCAGCACAGATCCAACAAGACATTTAGAGACGTGACAATAAAGCGTTTGGCTTTTTCTCCACAGCAGCTGACATCAATGAGTCCAACGAACCTTTGACCCACTGATGGAAATCACCGAGCTACAAACTAATCAACAGAAAAAACCCTCAGGACGTCTGAGACGGTTTTACAACAGGACTTCAGATGAGATTAGAAGAAACTTTATTGATCCCTGTGGGGAAACAACTGAGCTGCTGCAGCAGCAAATAATACCAAAAGTGGATTATATAAACATACACGTTGAGTAGAAGGTATGAATGAGCAGTATGGGGCAAAGTATGGATTACAGCTTTATTATCAAAATAGAAGACATTGAGCCTCATGCAAAAACCACTCGTATGAACAGATTCGTTCTTAAATCCAACCAATTCTCTTAGGTACAAACAAAATGTACGAGTAATGGGTTTCATGTCAACCCATTTCTTTTTTTATGTCTATGACAAATCACTGTAGTCCTATGATATTCCTATAATACTCCGATAGGGACTTAGTGTCTGTGGTACTCAATAGTGAGTTTATAGTGACCTTATCATGGTATTTTTGTCTTCTGTAGTATCACTATAATATTCCTATAGGGAATTATAGCTTTGTTGGGATATTTATTTAGTATTCATCTAAAATGTAGTATAGGAATACTAGGCCTATAGTTGTTTTTCGTATGGGAACGCACAACAGATCACACTGCATTAACAGCACAAGTTATTTTCTCCCATTCCTTGGCTTTAGCAGGACCTTTGATTCCACTATTGAATTATATTAAATATTATATGCTTTGGTTGATTTATTTCTGATAGTAGGACTTCAGACTTCAGACTTCAGGCTTCAGACTTCAGGCTTCAGGCTTCAGGCTTCAGACTTCAGGTTTCAGGCTTCAGACTTCAGGCTTCAGACTTCAGGTTTCAGGCTTCAGACTTCAGGTTTCAGACTTCAGGCTTCAGGCTTCAGGCTTCAGACTTCAGGTTTCAGACTTCAGACTCTTCAGACTTCAGGCTTCAGACTTCAGACTCTTCAGACTTCAGGCTTCAGACTCTTCAGACTTCAGGCTTCAGGCTTCAGACTCTTCAGGCTTCAGACTTCAGGCCTCAGGCTTCAGTCTTCAGACTTCAGACTTCAGGCTTCAGACTTCAGGCCTCAGGCCTCAGGCTTCAGACTTCAGGCCTCAGGCTTCAGACTCTTCAGACTTCAGGCTTCAGACTCTTCAGACTTCAGACTCTTCAGACTTCAGGCTTCAGGCTCCTCAGACTTCAGACTCTTCAGACTTCAGGCTTCAGACTTCAGGCTTCAGGCTTCAGACTCTTCAGACTTCAGACTCTTCAGACTTCAGACTCTTCAGGCTTCAGGCTTCAGACTTCAGACTTCAGGCTTCAGGCTTCAGACTTCAGGCTCTTCAGGCTTCAGACTCTTCAGGCTTCAGACTTCAGACTTCAGGCTCTTCAGGCTTCAGGCTCTTCAGGCTTCAGACTCTTCAGGCTATAGACTCTTCAGGCTTCAGACTTCAGACTTCAGGCTTCAAACTCTTCAGACTTCAGACTTCAGGCTTCAGGCTTCAGACTTCAGACTTCAGGCTTCAGGCTTCAGACTCTTCAGACTTCAAGTTTCAGGCTTCAGACTCTTCAGACTTCAGGCTTCAGACTTCAGACTCTTCAGACTCTTCAGACTCTTCAGACTTCAGGCTTCAGACTCTTCAGACTTCAGGCTTCTTCAGACTCTTCAAACTTCAGGCTTCAGGCTTCAGACTCTTCAGACTTCAGGCTTCAGACTCTTCAGACTTCAGGCTTCAGACTTCAGACTATTCAGACTCTTCAGACTTCAGGCTTCAGACTCTTCAGACTCTTCAGACTTCAGGCTTCAGACTATTTAGACTTCAGGCTTCAGGCTTCAGACTCTTCAGACTTCAGGCTTCAGACTTCAGACTCTTCAGACTTCAGGCTTCAGGCTTCAGACTCTTCAGACTTCAGGCTTCAGACTTCAGACTCTTCAGACTTCAGACTTCAGGCTTCAGGCTTCAGACTCTTCAGACTTCAGGCTTCAGGCTTCAGACTTCAGACTTCAGGTTTCTGACTTCAGGCTTCAGACTTCAGGCTCTTCAGGCTTCAGACTCTTCAGGCTTCAGGCTTCAGACTCTTCAGACTCTTCAGACTCTTCAGACTTCAGGCTTCAGACTTCAGACTTCAGACTTCAGGCTTCAGACTCTTCAGGCTTCAGGCTTCAGACTTCAGACTTCAGGCTTCAGGCTTCAGACTCTTCAGACTTCAGACTTCAGACTTCAGGCTTCAGGCTTCAGACTCTTCAGACTTCAGGCTTCAGACTCTTCAGACTTCAAGCTTCAGACTTCAGGTTTCAGACTTCAGACTCTTCAGACTTCAGGCTTCAGACTTCAGGCTTCAGGCCTCAGACTCTTCAGACTTCAGACTCTTCAGACTTCAGACTCTTCAGACTTCAGGCTTCAGACTCTTCAGACTCTTCAGACTCTTCAGACTCTTCAGACTTCAGGCTTCAGGCTTCAGACTCTTCAGACTTCAGGCTTCAGACTTCAGACTCTTCAGACTTCAGGCTTCAGGCTTCAGACTTCAGACTTCAGGTTTCTGACTTCAGGCTTCAGGCTTCAGACTTCAGGCTCTTCAGGCTTCAGACTTCAGGTTTCTGACTACAGGCTTCAGGCTTCAGACTTCAGGCTCCTCAGGCTTCAGACTCTTCAGGCTTCAGGCTTCAGACTCTTCAGACTCCTCAGGCTTCAGACTCTTCAGGCTTCAGGCTTCAGACTCTTCAGACTCTTCAGACTCTTCAGACTTCAGGCTTCAGACTTCAGACTTCAGGCTTCAGACTTCAGGCTTCAGGCTTCAGACTTCAGACTTCAGGCTTCAGACTCTTCAGACTTCAGACTTCAGACTTCAGGCTTCAGGCTTCAGGCTTCAGACTCTTCAGGCTTCAGGCTTCAGACTCTTCAGACTTCAGGCTTCAGACTCTTCAGACTTCAAGCTTCAGACTTCAGGTTTCAGACTTCAGACTCTTCAGACTTCAGGCTTCAGACTTCAGGCTTCAGGCCTCAGACTCTTCAGACTTCAGACTCTTCAGACTTCAGACTCTTCAGGCTTCAGGCTTCAGGCTTCAGGCTTCAGACTTCAGACTTCAGGCTTCTGACTTCAGGCTTCAGGCTTCAGGCTTCAGACTTCAGGCTCTTCAGGCTTCAGACTCTTCAGGCTTCAGGCTTCAGACTTCAGACTTCAGACTTCAGGCTCTTCAGGCTTCAGGCTCTTCAGGCTTCAGACTCTTCAGGCTTCAGACTTCAGACTTCAGACTTCAGGCTTCAGACTCTTCAGACTTCAGACTTCAGGCTTCAGGCTTCAGACTCTTCAGACTTCAGGCTTCAGACTCTTCAGACTTCAAGCTTCAGGCTTCAGACTATTCAGACTTCAGGCTTCAGACTTCAGACTCTTCAGACTCTTCAGACTTCAGGCTTCAGACTCTTCAGACTTCAGGCTTCTTCAGACTCTTCAAACTTCAGGCTTCAGGCTTCAGACTCTTCAGAATTCAGGCTTCAGACTCTTCAGACTCTTCAGACTTCAGGCTTCAGACTATTCAGACTTCAGGCTTCAGGCTTCAGACTCTTCAGACTTCAGGCTTCAGATTTCAGACTATTCAGACTTCAGGCTTCAGGCTTCAGGCTTCAGACTCTTCAGACTCTTCAGACTTCAGGCTTCAGGCTTCAGACTCTTCAGACTTCAGGCTTCAGACTTCAGACTCTTCAGACTTCAGGCTTCAGGCTTCAGACTTCAGACTTCAGGTTTCTGACTTCAGGCTTCAGGCTTCAGACTTCAGGCTCTTCAGGCTTCAGACTTCAGGTTTCTGACTACAGGCTTCAGGCTTCAGACTTCAGGCTCCTCAGGCTTCAGACTCTTCAGGCTTCAGGCTTCAGACTCTTCAGACTCTTCAGACTCTTCAGACTTCAGGCTTCAGACTTCAGACTCTTCAGACTCTTCAGGCTTCAGGCTTCAGACTTCAGACTTCAGGCTTCAGACTCTTCAGACTTCAGACTTCAGACTTCAGACTTCAGGCTTCAGGCTTCAGGCTTCAGACTCTTCAGACTTCAGGCTTCAGACTCTTCAGACTTCAAGCTTCAGACTTCAGACTCTTCAGACTTCAGGTTTCAGACTTCAGACTCTTCAGACTCTTCAGACTTCAGGCTTCAGACTCTTCAGACTTCAGGTTTCAGACTTCAGACTCTTCAGACTTCAGGCTTCAGACTCTTCAGACTCTTCAGACTCTTCAGACTCTTCAGACTTCAGGCTTCAGACTTCAGACTTCAGACTTCAGGCTTCAGGCTTCAGACTCTTCAGGCTTCAGACTCTTCAGGCTTCAGACTTCAGGCTTCAGACTCTTCAGGCTTCAGGCTTCAGGCTTCAGACTCTTCAGACTTCAGGTTTCAGACTTCAGACTCTTCAGACTTCAGGCTTCAGACTCTTCAGACTCTTCAGACTCTTCAGACTCTTCAGACTCTTCAGGCTTCAGACTCTTCAGGCTTCAGACTTCAGACGCTTCAGGCTTCAGGCTTCAGACTCTTCAGGCTTCAGACTTCAGGCTTCAGACTTCAGACTTCAGGCTTCAGACTTCAGACTTCAGGCTTCAGGCTTCAGGCTTCAGGCTTCAGACTTCAGACTTCAGACTTCAGGCTTCAGGCTTCAGGCTTCAGGCTTCAGGCTTCACTTCAGGCTTCAGGCTTCACTTCAGGCTTCAGGCTTTACTATTTTATATTTACCACCTAAATTCCAGGAAATCAGCAGACCGTTTACAGTCTCCAGCCTCCTTCCATTAACAAAATGGATGGAAACAAGAGCAAAGATAACACATTAGACATTTTCCATTTCAGCTGAGGAGTCAAAATAGACTCTGGGGTCATTTCAGTGAGACGGAAACAGTTTGAGTGATTACAAAAAAAAAGAACAGGCTAAGAGGAATTTAATACTTTTGACTTTGTGCTCCCACAGTTTTGTTTAAGTCTTTCTTGTTTGATTAAGACAGTTTACTTTAGGATGAGGAATGTCAACAGTGACCTCATCCATCTTCCACATTATTTCTTAAGAAGAGAATGTGAAGCTATTTCAGTCACTGTGTCTTACTGTGAATGTTAACAGGTTTTATACCACAGAGGCCTGCTGGTCAGAGAAGTCATGACTTCACTAGAAGGTCACAGGTTGGATTCTCCCGTTCCTGCCAAAGTGCCTTTGAGCAACACATCAAACTCCCTCTCCGTTCCAGGAGTTACAATCTTTCTTTTCTGTGTTTCTCGTCTGTAATATCGAGGTCCGATAAGTTCTGCAGCGGCCTTCACCAGGGGTGTGACTTAGTTTTTTTTTTTTTTATCTTGACCCTCCCCGGAGCTGCAAATATTTTTCCTTGCGCCTCCCTGAGTGACTGGGGGAAAATGCATGACCCTCCCCAGTGAGCATTTTTCAATTGACACCGGTGAAAAGACGTTCAAAACAGATTTAAAAGTGAAAGTTTTTTCACTAAACTATTTGAAGACGTTGATTGAACGTTCACATTTACACCATATTTCACCGGGATATTCCACCGGTGAAATATGGTGTAAATGTGAACGTTCAACGTTCAAAGACAGGAAAAATAAAGGGAGAGAGAGAGATGGGGGGCGACATGCAACAAAAGTCCACAGCTGGATTCAAACCACAGACAGTGCGGTTATGAGGTTTGCATCTTAACCAGTAGGCTACTGGAGCACACTGCATTTTGTATTAAATATATTAGTATATAACCCTTAATATATACACCACTTAACTATGTCAGTGTCAGTTGTAGTCGAAGCTGTACCACCTAATTACAACCATTTAAAGTTGTATGTCCCTCCCTTAAAGCCAAAATAGAAAACATAAGTCCCTCCCCACAGCGCTTAAAAAATTATTTGACGTGCCTCCCCCGTTCCCCCCCCCCCCCCCCCCCCCCCCTCAAATGCTTTGGCTAATCCAGCTGACACTCCTGTTACCAGCCGCTGTCTGCAGGTTTGGTTCTGTTCTAAAAATACTTGTGAAGGTAAAGAAGTGAATGAGTTTTAGATGAAGCGGCCTCAGTGTTTTGGTCTGGTCCTGCAGGCTGAACACTGGGAACATGTGAGCAGGCAGAGCAGCTTGTTCCTGCTGCTCCATCTGTTCAGAATCAAAGTTTGGACCGAAGCCTCGCTGCCTGGAAACACAAACAGCGCCGGTCTTCCCCAGCCCCACTGAACACAACACTGACCTTTGACCCGCCTTCACAAACAACCAGGAAGAACCCAACCCATACACACACCCAAACACCCAACACCTCCTTGTCCTGTGTGTGTGTGTGTGTGTGTGTGTGTGTGTGTGTGTGTGTGTGTGTGTGTGTGTGTGTGTGAAAGCTGACTGAGGTACTGCTGCTTTTCCACACTGTGGTTTTTCAGATTCTTTCCATAGCTGCTCACATCTGCAGGTTATCAACAGGACACACACACACACACTCTACTTTCTCTTTCTTTCTTTCTTTCTTTCTTTCTTTCTTTCGTTCTTTCTCTTTCTTTTCTGATCTTCACACCTCCATGAGTTTGGTGAAACAGCCGTAACATCAGGGAGGAACAAAGGTGTTTGGGCGGTCGCACAGCAAACAGAGGAGCTGTTTGGGAGGAAATCTGTCATGTATTACACACACACACACACACACACACACACACACACACACACACACACACACACACACACACAGTCAAGCCCTCTCCAGTTACCAGCTCTCAAACAGCCTTGCATTCCTCTCACTGCTCCAAACAGTTCAGAGATCAGCTTCACTTCCTGGTATGAAAATGGTGAAAAAGGAACTTTAATGTTCCTGAAAGTCCAATATAAGACAGTCTTCTACTGAAACCAGTAGATACTGTGCTGTACTGGTCAGCTCCCAGTAGAAACCAGTAGTGACTGTGTTGTACTGGTCAGCTCCAGTAAAAACCAGTAGAGACCTGTGTTGGACTGTCAGCTCCAGTAGAAACCAGTAGAGACTGTGTTGTACTGGTCAGCTCCAGTAGAAACCAGTAGAGAATGTGTTGTACTGTCAGCTCCAGTAGAAACCAGTAGAGACTGTGTTAGACTGGTCAGCTCCAGTAGAAACCAGTAGAAGCTGAACACAGATGTGGACGGTTTGACTTTGCTCTCTGGATGAAAACAGGAATGACTGCAAAGTGACTTTAATCTTAATGTAAATGTTCAGGAATTGGTGCAAAGAAATATCAACGACTTCCACAGAATCAATCATCATCCTCATCCTCATCCTCCTCATCATCATCATCCTCATCCTCATCCTCATCCTCATCCTCCTCAT
>NW_027283811.1:22500-40000 GCF_046629955.1 Centroberyx affinis
AAAGCTTTGCATAAATGATGTGTCTATTGACCAAGTCCAGGAGACCAAGCTCCTGGGAATGATCTTAGACAGTAAATTGTCATGGACAAAACACATAAATAAGATAGTTGCTAAGATGGGAAATGGTATTTCTGTTATTAAAAGATGTACACATTTTTTGACACAAAACTCAACTAATCAGGTGATTCAGGCTTTAATATTGTCCAATCTTGATTATTGCCCAGTAGTATGGTCGAATGCAACAATGGATAAATTAAAGAAATTACAAATGGTACAAAACAGAGCAGCAGGTATAGTGCTCCGTTGTGAATACAGAACGAATGTTGTTGCAATGCATAATTGTCTATCTTGGTTATTTGTTAATAACAGATTACTCTATTCATTACTTGTATTTATCAGAAATATCTCTGTTACAAAAACTCTGTTTATTTTGTATAAGAATTTATCTCTCAGTTTAGATAGACATGATCACCCTACCAGACATGCTATAGGAGGAAATTTTACATTACCGAAAGCAAGGACAAACGCAATCAAACGAACGGTCATGTACCGAGCTGTGCATGAATGGAATTTACTCCCTAGACACATCACACAAGAAAACAGTAAAATTCGATTTAAAATTTGAGTTAAACAGTATCTTTTGACTAGAGACGTTGAAAAGATGTAGGACTGGTTTGGCTAAGTATAAATAAAATACAAATATGAGTTTGATTGGGTTGATGTGTCTTGTGGCCGTGGAGGGTCTGAGTTGTGGACCGGGAAACTGGAGTAAAACGGATTAATTTCATGTATCTTTGATTATTGTATTGAATAATAGCGTGAAATGGACCGTATTATGATTTGAAATGTGTTGGGACACTGGACTGAAACAGTCTATTTCTGATTATTGAATTGTCAGGAGCTTGTCTTGTCTGTGTGTGTGTTCTAGTCTTTGTCCTGTTTATTTGTAATGTTATGTGTTATGATGTAAGTGTAATGGCTGCATTGTCACTATGTAAAGTCTGTTTTGTGGACCCCAGGAAGAATAGCTGCTGCAATGCTGTAGCTAATGGGGATCTTAATAAACTATAAACTATAAACTACACTCTAAAACTAGGGGTTCACCAGGGTAATTATTTATTCTCAAATATTTATTCTACATTCAAAGGGAGCCAGTAAGCAGTGTAGGGTTCTAACTAGATGAATTATTCCTGCAGGTTCCTTGAAGAACCCCAGTATGCTAAGAGATTGGTGGAAGCACCGTCTGGGTTCATGATTCCTTCATGAAGGAATTCCTGAAGGAACCTTCTTGGGTTCTCCTGAGGTTGTAATCTGGAGATCCTCAAGGTTCCTCAAAACCCTTTAACTCTTCAGAGTGAGTGCAGGTGAAGGAGGCCACGCCCCCTGCAGTTTGACTAAATATTCCACGTCAAAATTGTCAGATGTCTTCTGTATAATTACATAAAGAAATGTATTTCATGTAATGTTAGAATTACTAACTACATTTAGTGTTTAATATTACTAACTACATTTCTGTTTAACATTACTATCTCATGTAGTGTTTAACATTACTATCTCATGTAATGTTTAACATTACTATCTACATTAGTGTTTAACATTACTATCTACATTAGTGTTTAACATTACTATCTACATTAGTGTTTAATATTACTATCTACATTAGTGTTTAACATTACTATCTCATGTAGTGTTTAACATTACTATCTCATGTAGTGTTTAATATTACTATCTACATTAGTGTTTAACATTACTATCTCATGTAATGTTTAACATTACTATCTACATTAGTGTTTAACATTACTATCTCATGTAATGTTTAACATTACTATCTACATTAGTGTTTAACATTACTATCTCATGTAGTGTTTAACATTACTATCTACATTAGTGTTTAATATTACTATCTCATGTAATGTTTAACATTACTATCTACATTAGTGTTTAACATTACTATCTACATTAGTGTTTAACATTACTATCTCATGTAATGTTTAACATTACTATCTACATTAGTGTTTAACATTACTATCTCATGTAATGTTTAACATTACTATCTACATTAGTGTTTAACATTACTATCTCATGTAATGTTTAACATTACTATCTACATTAGTGTTTAACATTACTATCTACATTAGTGTTTAACATTACTATCTCATGTAATGTTTAACATTACTATCTACATTAGTGTTTAACATTACTATCTCATGTAATGTTTAACATTACTATCTACATTAGTGTTTAACATTACTATCTACATTAGTGTTTAATATTACTATCTACATTAGTGTTTAACATTACTATCTACATTAGTGTTTAACATTACTATCTCATGTAATGTTTAACATTACTATCTCATGTAATGTTTAACATTACTATCTACATTAGTGTTTAACATTACTATCTACATTAGTGTTTAACATTACTATCTCATGTAGTGTTTAACATTACTATCTACATTAGTGTTTAACATTACTATCTACATTAGTGTTTAATATTACTATCTACATTAGTGTTTAACATTACTATCTCATGTAATGTTTAACATTACTATCTACATTAGTGTTTAACATTACTATCTACATTAGTGTTTAACATTACTATCTACATTAGTGTTTAACATTACTATCTACATTAGTGTTTAACATTACTATCTCATGTAGTGTTTAACATTACTATCTACATTAGTGTTTAACATTACTATCTCATGTAGTGTTTAACATTACTATCTCATGTCGTGCTTAACATTACTATCTCATGTCGTGTTTAACATTACTATCTCATGTAGTGCTTAACATTACTATCTCATGTAGTGCTTAACATTACTAACTGGCTGCAGGTGATGGACTCCTGAAGGGAGACAGTCAACAAGAGGAAGAGAGACAGAGGTCAGAGGTCAGGAGGTCAGAGGTCAAGGTTCATGTATTGGACTGTGAGATGTTTTCTTGCACAACACACTGATGTAGAAACCATTACTTCCTGAGACACAACATTCAGGTAAAATAAGATGGAGGACGGTGTGAATCATGCTGCCCACAAACAGGTACAAAAGTATTCTTCTACTTTTCCTCCTTCTTTCTTCATCACCATCAGCCTATTCTTCTTCTTTGTTGTCTTTGTTATCTTCTTCTCCTTCTGGTTTGCCCTCTGGAATGCATTTGAATGACATTTTGGGAAACTGGCTCACTGGTCAACTTACCCATTCATACATCTTATACATTCTTATACTACCACTCAACATATTGTAGCTAAAGTGTTAGCATGGAGCTACTGCCACTCAACACAGTGTATTCTAAAGTGTTAGCATGTAGCCTGCTGTCACTCAACACAGTGTAAGCTAAAGTGTTAGCATGTAGCCTGCTGTCACTCAACACAGTGTATGCTAAGTTAGCATGGAGCTACAGAGCCAATGATCTCAGAACACATGGATGGTTTTGGTGTCTGTTCAGCTAAGTTGACCAACAGGACTGTTTCCCTTTAATATCACAAGATTTACTTTAGCTGTTTCCAAAGTCTTGTAACTGCAGACGCAGTGGGGAAGCAGAGAAGTTTAAAAGTTAAACTCAGTTGTGGAAATAAAAGCAGCCTCACTTTCTCCTGAAGAGTTCAGCAACAGCAGAAGTTCATTGGAAAACTATCAGCAGGTTTGGCATCAACTTACACTCCAAGGAAACTGTTGGGAATGTGTTTCCCAAAAGCATTCATTTGAAAAAAGTTTCACATACAGCAATGCTAGCACGTGTGCGCACACACACACACACACACACACACCAATTACCTCCTGGTTGTGGTCGGTGTGATTTGTGATTCTGTGCGAGCATGAGGCAAAATTATGATGTAGTGGCTGAATGAAAGAGGGATTGTTCAGATGTGGCACACCCATCCGTCCTGCAACTCTCTCTCCTTCCTCCCTCTCTCTCTCTCCACCCTTTCTCCCTCTCTCTCTCTTTTCCCTCCCTTCCTCTTTCCTTCGTCATCTCTCCGGTTTTCGGCTGCATATCTGTGGGGCGCTGGGACAAGAGAGAGAGGGATCTATATATATTTACATATGGAGAGAGAGAGAGAGAGGGAGAGAGAGAGGGGGGGAGAGAGAGCGAGAGAGAGAGGTGGGGGGGGGGGGGGGAGAGAGTGAGCGAGCGAGTGTGTTGCTCGGTGGCCGGTCGTGGCGATGGTGGTTTCTGGGGTTCGGGGAGAGAAACCCTAATCGCTCTGTAAACACAGCTGTTAGAGGAGCAGGGCAGCCGGAGCTCCTCATGTTGAACTGGAGAACATCAGAGAGAAGACTGGAAGACGTAAAGCAGGGTTCTCCGATGGTTCTTTGGTTAGGGTTGTGGTTCTATATGGTTCTATATGGAACTATAATGACTCAAAAAAAAAAAACCGCTGATTAGTTAAGTAAAAAAATGGCAAATTAGAATAAAAACCCAGTGTGCATCTTGAGTTTTAAAGCCAAAGTCAAAATGTGTTACTGAAGCAATTTTTTAGGACCCGTGTGGTTTATATCTGCGGTTATGTGTAATGGCATAACGTTTGTTTATTTGTGTAGTCGGCTACCTGTGCAGCTGCTAAGCTTTGTCACCTAGCCTAGAAAATTAGCTTCACTTGTCGGTACAGAGCCGGCTGCAGACAGAGAGCGGAGCTGCAGGAGGAAAGAAGCAGACCATGTTCCTCCTGTCCAGAGTGTGTCGGGTCGTTTAGTCCATCTGGTTCCTCCTGTCCAGAGTGTGTCGGGTCGTTTAGTCCTCCTGGTTCCTCCTGTCCAGAGTGTGTCGGGTCGTTTAGTCCTCCTGGTTCCTCCTGTCCAGAGTGTGTCGGGTCCTTTAGTCCATCTGGTTCCTCCTGTCCAGAGTGTGTCGGGTCGTTTAGTCCTCCTGGTTCCTCCTGTCCAGAGTGTGTCGGGTCGTTTAGTCCTCCTGGTTCCTCCTGTCCAGAGTGTGTCGGGTCCTTTAGTCCTCCTGGTTCCTCCTGTCCAGAGTGTGTCGGGTCGTTTAGTCCATCTGGTTCCTCCTGTCCAGAGTGTGTCGGGTCGTTTAGTCCTCCTGGTTCCTCCTGTCCAGAGTGTGTCGGGTCGTTTAGTCCTCCTGGTTCCTCCTGTCCAGAGTGTGTCGGGTCCTTTAGTCCATCTGGTTCCTCCTGTCCAGAGTGTGTCGGGTCGTTTAGTCCATCTGGTTCCTCCTGTCCAGAGTGTGTCGGGTCGTTTAGTCCTCCTGGTTCCTCCTGTCCAGAGTGTGTCGGGTCGTTTAGTCCTCCTGGTTCCTCCTGTCCAGAACGTGTCGGGTCGTTTAGTCCTCCTGGTTCCTCCTGTCGGTTCCTGTGTTCTGCCTTCTGCGGCTCGATCGGCTGTAGTATTTTGTTTACATATTCCAGCTGTAAGGAGCGGGGTCACAAACTGAGCTGAGAGGTCGTTTTTTGGCACGACCACTAGGAGTCGCCAAAATCAACAATTTTCAAATCGTACACATCTCGGCTTTAATGAAACTGTTAGTTCAGAACGGTTCATGCATTCATACAACTCTGTTTTTATAAATCAACAGTAAACAAGGTGTGGATTCTGGTAGCTGTCTGATATTTTTGTTGTTTTATTGTTGTTTTGTTATTGTTTATTTGTCCCTCAGCCCACACAGCCTGAACAACAGGTACATTTGTTTGTAATTAAGCAAACAACAAAATGTGAAGCTAATAAGGAAAAACAAAGACACACATGGAGAAAATATTCCTGTTAAACCCACATCTGTTTTAACTGTTCTTTATCCAGGGAGGGCTCTACTGGTTTCTACTGGGAGCTGACAGTACAACACAGTGCTTTTCATTTACTTCTACTTTATTTATATTCTATTCTATTCTATTCTATTCTATTCTATTCTATTCTATTCTATTCTCACTAAGTAAGACTCTAAGAAGTTTGAAGTAGAGCCTGAGATTCCAAACCCTGAACCTGAGAAGATAAAGAGTTTCTTAACTCCAAAGGGAAGTAAGCTCCAAAAATATCCCATGGTTCCTTGAGGAACCCCATGGAGGGGCCGTCAGGGTTCATGAACCCTTTATGAAGGGGTTCTTCAAGGAACCTTCGGGGGTTCCCTTAGTTTCCATGTGAAGATCCCCTAAATCCGGGCTCTTCAACTGGTGGCCTGTGGGCCGGATACGGCCCGCAATTGATTTTTTACTGGTCCTTTGATTAATTCCCATTAACTCAGAGAAAAACTTTTCATCCATTATATTTCATCTGTATGCACTATTGGACTTTTCCTGCAAATGCCCATTTGTCCCGTCCTGCAGCCAATAGGAGCAGCTACAGTCACTAGATTCAGCAGAGTCAGAGAAAAACCGACCTGCTGTCTCCTGCTGCACAGCGGGCTAGCTTGGGCTAGCTTGGGCTAGCTAGGGCTAGCTTGGGCTAGCAACACAGTCATCAACAAAATGTCGCTTTCTACATTAAAAAAAGACCCGGGCTCAGATTACAGGAGTTTTTTGCCGATTTATCCCCGATTCGCCCCTCCTGACAATCGGAGGAGAAATCTGGATCTGGGTCTTGGTCAGAACCGAAGTTCGGCGCTGTGAGCTGAGTCCAGATCAGATCTGAACCGTCCCGAACCGTTCTAAGACGCATCGAGCATGGTTCTTTAGTAAATGTGTTGCCAACTTGGCGACTTTGTCATTAGACTCAGTGACTTTTCAGATCTCTCTGGCGACTTTATTTCTCAAAAGCGACTAGCGACAAATCCTTTTCTGACCATGAGAATGAAGTTAATGAGTTGAATCCCAAAGCGTTTGGCAGTAAATTGGTTTGGCTGATGCCGGTTTGCTCTACTTGCCTGTCTGATCCAGAGAGTCACATGATCACAGTGAGAGTCACATGATCACAGTGTAGCTCCTCCCTCTGCTGAGAGCAGCGACTGTAGGATAGGGTTCGCTTGTAATTGTTACCGGCGTACGCCAAAACTGGCCCGGGTGGGCGGAGTCAGCACATATATTAAAACGGGCTACTCCATGCCGTGCATAACAAGTGCAGTGTTATATATTGATATGCAAATTATCATATGACATCATCTGGCGACTTCTAGCAACTTTCTGAGCAGCCAATAGCTGCTTTCCTTGGAAGATGAATGGAAGAATGGAGACTTATTTACTTATTCATATTACATTTGAATGGAGACTTACATAAAAAAACACATTCATTGGCAGTGCTCTTATAGTATTGACACTGTGTGACTTCTAAAAAACTTGAAGTGAACTTTAAAAAGTTTAATATTCTTTGATACATTTTGTATATGTTTGTTGTGATTGAAGTTGTAAATGACACATTATCTATCGATGTGCCACAATAACGTTCCATAGATCTGTCAGTCCCATTCTTCAAAATATATGTGAAGTTCAGTAAAGTTGTGGGTTAAACGATACAGAAAGTTAGACAGTTTTTCTTATGCATATTTAGTATTATTCTGGCAGAATTTAGCATGATGACCAACTTAATTATTTCCCAGATTTTGTATTGGTTACCATAGTCCCTAAATGTTTGTAGAAATGCAGGAAATGGGATTCAAATCAATTTTTTTTTTCTGGGGCAGTATGGGAGTACCCAGACTCCCCGTTTTATTGCCCCCCCCCCACTTCTCAAACCAAAGTTACGCCCTTGGGGACAGCTGACGGTATTGCCTAGCAACGGCACTTTTAGCACTGGGCTAGCAATAGAGTAACGTTATAACAAACAGACATTAAAACTGACGGTTTGAAATTGTCCCCTCTCCTCTGGAACAGACGGCCTGCTCTGCCTGTCTGTCATGTGACTTGTTGCATACAGCTGCTCCGTCGGGTTAGAGATAATCTTAATATCTTGTAGTGTGTGATGCACCGTCATTTTCTAAACTTGTAGTGTGAGCTTGTTTGCTATTTGAGAGAAGAATATTGGTTAAGCTTCTCTTTATGTGTGCGATGGAACCCGATTTCAAAATCTGTTAGGATTTTAAAATTCCTGTAATCTGAGCCCAGTTTGGCCCAAATAAAGTCGACAGAAATTCATCAGTTTGACAGAGTGGACTGAGAGACAGTAAGCCTGTGTGCTCACTGTGATTAAGGAATACAACTTAAGGTAATAAAGGTAATAAAGGCCCACTAGATCGCATAATACAGTATTTTGCACTCTACTTTGGAATTATACTTTGTTTAAAAATAATGTGAACTAGATGAGAAGACCAAATTGCACTTGTGAACATGCATGAGCAGCTATACTTAAAAAAATGAGAAATCAAAAATCTGCGGTCCCTCAACTGGTAACATTTGACTTTTCTGGCCCCAATTCCAAACTAGTTGAACCCCTAAATGTTCCTTGAAGTCCTTTTTCTGTGGAGAGTGCAGCGTCTGTTGTCCCAGCAGGAGCTAAACCCACGACACTAAACCCCCTGTGGTTCAATCGGGGTCGGGGGTCCTCCCAGAGGGACGTCTGGACAGAGCAGCGCGGGCGGGAACTGAGTCTTCAGCACTGAACAGATAAGCAGCTATTTAAAACCTGTGAAGTGCAGATGAAATATTTCTAACCTCTCACCCACTGAGGGGCTGAAAGCCTCCATCACACAACAAACAACCACAATACAAGCATATATTGTTATTATTATTAACCCTATAAACCAAAATAAATAATTGTTCTTCTTTACCTCATATAACTTTGATCAGTTTGATAACAGTATGATGTATGTGATGTATGCTGCCAGTTTATGTCAGAAAGATTCATTTCAGCCTACAATGAGATAAAGGAGATGATAAATGAAACTGATCTGGAAGCAGTTTACAGCTGATCCTTTAGCATTACAATATTAGAAAGACCTTTTCATTTCTGTCTGTTTACTGTGGAAAACTTTTTGTTTTAAACAGTAGAAATGTTTTCATGCATCAGCCGCTCACTTCCTGCTGGGCGGAGCGGCGCTGCAGTAAAACCTGGAAACACAAAGGCTGCATGTGTCTGGTTTCTCTGCTGGGAATTGTCTGGCTCGAATTTGACTGGTAAGAGACTGAACTCAGAACAGCTATAAGAGAAAACACTGAGAGGGGAGGGGGCCGAGAGAGAGAGAGAGAGAGAGAGAGAGAGAGAAAGAGAGAAGAGAGAGAGAGAGAGAGAGAGAGAGAGAGAAGGGGAGGATAAAGCGTTTTGCTGGAAGACTTTCCATCCTCTGGAAGCAGCTGCTCATTTAATCCTAAAACTCTTTCGCAACTTTTTTCTGCTTTGGTTTTTCAGTCCGGGATGAAAACGGATTCGCTGCTGGATATTTTCTCCACAGATAAACGATTTAAAGGATTACGCGTAAATTCCCACGGACACATAGAGGAATAAACCGAGGAATACGCATTTTTTAGATTAAATTGTTGTTTGAAAAACTGAATAAAATCAAAGAATAAAGTGTGGAGAGAAAGTGTTGGCGCTCGGTGCAGTCATGGGTCGGTAGGATGGACTTGACGGACGCTGGAGACGGTTTGTGGGAACTTTACTGCCCGTTATCCATGTGGAGTGGAGTTTTCTGTGACAGCTGTTATCCTGATATTTTATTGATATTAATACTGTATCGATACACGGTGCTGACGGCATGGCGCGGACCGCGGTGCTGCTGCTGCTGTGGCTCTGGACCTGGCTGATGGGAGACGCCAAGAGCTCGTACCCGCAGAGATACAGTCTGTACGCCGGGCAGAGCCAGAGCGCGCACGGAGCGCGAGCTGCCAGCAGACACAGGTAGCACACACACACACGCACGGACGCACACACACACACACACACACACACACACACACACACACACACACACACACACACACACACACACACACAGCGCGCGCGCGCACAGGTGAGCGGGGTCGAGAGAGGCGATGATACTTCATGATGCAAGACAATGATGTGATAAAGACACGCAGATAAAACAGGAACACTGAGCGGTTTGATTCACACCATGTGGTGACGATGATGATGATGATGATGATGATGATGATGATGATCTTGAGATGAGTTGAGATTTATTCACCTCAACAAAGAAAATATTCACATTTATAGAAGATTTCTCTGTTGGAATTTTGCAACCAACACGTTTTCTGTTTTCTACTGAAGCCTGAATATAAAACTCAGAGAGAGAGGGATAGAGAGAGAGAGAGAGAGAGAGAGAGAGAGGGGGATAGAGAGAGAGATAGATAGAGAGAGAGAGAGAGAGAGAGAGAGAGAGGAGAGAGAGAGGGATAGAGGGATAGAGGGATAGAGAGAGAGAGAGAGAGAGAGAGAGAGAGAGAGAGAGAGAGGGGGATAGAGAGAGAGATAGATAGAGAGAGAGAGATAGAGAGAGAGAGAGAGAGAGAGAGAGAGAGAGAGAGAGAGAGAGGGATAGAGGGATAGAGAGAGAGAGAGAGAGAGGGATAGAGAGAGAGAGATAGATAGAGAGAGAGAGATAGAGAGAGAGCGAGGGATAGAGAGAGAGAGAGAATGGCAGGGAGAGAGAGAGAGAGAGAGAGGCACAGAGAAACATCTAGAGAGATTTCAGTTTTGAAGAAATGTTTCCTAACCTCTCAGCCTGGAAGGGAAACAGTTGTCAGCACTGTGAGGACGACAGGTGAAGTTGTTGTTGTTGTTGTTGTTGTTGTTGTTGTCTTGTCAGAACCTCAGACTGAGGCTGTAGGCCTTGCTAATAAGATATGTTGGTAAATATACAATGAATGAATCTGATCAGTCATGATTCATGAATTGCTGTTGAATAATCCTGTCATTATTTAAAGGATAAGGCCAGTGTTTTTAAATACATTTCTTATTGTCAACAAATCCTATGAAAATAACAACATCAACAATGTGTTTGCTCTCCTCCCATTACTTTCTGACTTCCCACGTTCCGTTTTAGCTTCAACCCGGAAGTCATCGGCTCCAACTGGAAGCTAAAAACCTTTAAATCCAGCTCACAAAGACATAGTTTACATTTTAAAAATCTCTAACTGTTACCATGAAAAGTCAGGCTGTTGTAGTTTTTACCAAATCAAATTCAAATGGGAACAAATTCTTCATTACGCCGGGGACTATTTTCTGTGCTACGGAACTACTTTCCTGAGATGGAGAACATGTTTACGGCCGGCTTATTAAGTTGTTTGAGGAAAAAGTGGGTCCGGCCCGGTGCATGGTGATGATGAAATATGCTGCAGAGCAGCAGCATGGCTCTGTGACGGGTTTTTAATGTTTTTAATACAGTGGAGTTCTATGGCTGCTGGGACATGAGGCTGCACTGGGACCAGATACATGGACCAGACTTGTTGGCAAAACAAAATCATTGCTGATCTTGTTATTTTCATAGGATTGAAGGTAAGAAATGCATTAAAAAACACCAGCCTTATCCTTTAAAGTTGACTGGTTTATGTGTTGTGTGACAATGGGCTCTATTTAAACGATCCATAGCACATGGTCTAAAGTGCATTTAGGGCATGTCCAAGTCCACTTTTGCTAGTTAAACATAATCTGGACGCAAAGTAAGGCCCATGGCGCGAAGGGGTTGTACTTAGTCTCTTAATTAATCATTGGTGTGTTTTGGGCGTAACATAAATTAAACCAATCAGAGTGTCAGCTCCCATTCCCTTTAAAAGCCAGGTGCTCTTGCACCTTGGCACATTGCTATTTAAATGGCGGATTCAGCAAGTTGGAGAAACGAACGTCCAAAAAGCATCTACAGGCTGACATGATGTGAATTAGTCTCAAGTAGCCTAAGTGCATTACAGTCTTTTAGACCCAGTTTGTCACAATTATATCCGACAAATTCAAGGTGTTAGGCATGTGGACTGGATGTCTCGAGGTAATAAATACTGATGCGTTATGACGTCCTCTTCATCCTCCTCTTCACCACCGTCTCACACTGTCTGATCTGAGTCAGAAACAAGAATCCAGAACTTGTCTATGTGTTTTTTATTCACATCAAATTAATGTGAAATGTTGAGTTCTTGGTTACGTTCACGCTTTCCAAAAACAAAAGGCACATTTACGATACCTGGCTCAGGAAGAGACTGTCGCCAACTGTCTGTCGGCTCTGAAGTAACAGCATTATGTTTCTATAGGGACATAAAATATGTATGTAGGCTATCGACCAATCAAGGGGGATGTGTGTGTGTCAGGTGAAGCTAAGATGCCTCTGCAGTTTATTTTCATGACTTTTTGTTGGGCTGTGCTTTTTACATATTTACTGTGTTGTGTTTCTTGGTGGTCGGTTGCGTATTTAGCAATCGGCCATGTGTGATGATGGTTAACGGGACATGCAGGCTGCACATTTGGCAATGCGTAATGGTGAGACGGACTCTTTAGGACCGGACGGACTCTTTTGGACCGGACGGACTCTTTAGGGTCAGACGGACTCTTTAGGACCGGACGGACTCTTTTGGACCGGACGGACTCTTTAGGGTCAGACGGACTCTTTAGGACCAGACGGACTGTTTAGGGTCAGACGGACTCTTTAGGACCAGACGGACTGTTTAGGGTCAGACGGACTCTTTAGGACCAGACGGACTGTTTAGGACCAGACGGACTCTTTAGGACCAGACGGACTGTTTAGGGTCAGACGGACTCTTTAGGACCAGACGGACTCTTTAGGACCGGACAGACTCTTTAGGGTCTTTAGGCGCTTACTGTGTCTTTTCTTCTTGTTTTCACAGCATCCTGTAAACTCTGCTGCCAGATATATGCTATAGAAATGTCTCTTTCTCTGTGTGTGTGTGTGTGTGTGTGTGTGTGTGTGTGTGTGTGTGTGTGTGGGTGTGTGCGCAGAGGGCAACAGAAAGGCTATCTGTGTGATCTGACCCTGGGTCAGATGTCTCAGTAGCTAAAGGCTGTCAGATCAAAGAGTCTGTTCTGTTCAATACTCATTACAAAAGTAATGCCATTACTTTACTCACTACAGCCTAGGAGCAGAAATGTATTACTCTACTCGTGTCCGTTCCTCCTCTCTGCTTCTTCTTCTTCTTCTTCTTTTCCTGGAAACGATCAGCAAACCAAACAGCTTCAATGTCCGATGTTCCTGTGACTGGAGAAAATCAAAGTAGAAGGAAAACTTCCACAGAGAAAGAAACTAATTCTGACCAAAACAAATCGAGGTGTGGGGGTGGGATTTAGTTTTTGGATAATTTAACTTCAATCTAATAGACCATTGACCTGTGTGAAACCGTAGTCATTATCATTATAACCAGGCTAGTACCTTCAGTACTGTACCAGTATAACCAGTATAAAATAGTATAACCATAACCATAACTGGTATGACTAGTACGACCAGTATAACCAGTATAACAGTATGGAAGACCAGACAGTCCAACAACCATCCTGCTGAGTCTGGGGCCACGACTCTTTATTTCTACACTCTGTGTGTGTGTGTGTGTGTGTGTGTGTGTGTGTGTGTGTGTGTTGGAGGAACAGTGAACTCAGTCTGGCTGCACTCTTTGTTATAACAGATGGCAGAGGTATTCCACAAGGGCTGTGTGTGTGTGTGTGTGTGTGTGTGTGTGTGTGTGTGTGTGTGTGTGTGTGTGTGTCAGACATCCCCCTACTGTACAAATACACTTCTGAACAGTTCAGATAAAGTGTGTGCCGCTGCTGCTTTCCAGTTTTCCTCTGGTTTTCCATGCGACTGTCTGATGCAGCAGTGATGCAGCTCAGCCAGTCGACCTGAATCAAAGGGAAGCCTGGCTCAGACTCAGCAGGGATTTTACGCTTAGAGATTGTGAAAGATGAAGTTTGCAGACCTTCAGGCCGCTGAGCGCTCAGCTCGTCTTTCCATCCATCTGTCTGCCTTCAACTGTTTCCATGAAACAAAGAAAAGAAAAAATCCTGTGGAGATCAAGGAGGTCCAGCACACATTTTCACTCTGTTTCTCCAGTTAAAACAGTTTTTCACTCTGGTTTAAACTGTTTAAACCAGTTTAAACAGTGTAAACAGTGTAACCAGTTTAAACAGTGTAACCAGTGTAACCAGTGTAACCAGTTTAAACAGTGTAAACAGTGTAAACAGTTTAACCAGTTTAAACAGTGTAAACAGTGTAAACAGTGTAACCAGTGTAACCAGTGTAAACAGTTTAATCAGTTTAACCAGTTTAAACAGTGTAACCAGTGTAAACAGTTTAAACAGTGTAAACAGTGTAAACAGTGTAAACAGTTTAAACAGTGTAAACAGTTTAAACAGTGTAAACAGTGTAAACAGTGTAACCAGTGTAACCAGTGTAAACAGTTTAATCAGTTTAACCAGTTTAAACAGTGTAACCAGTGTAAACAGTTTAAACAGTGTAAACAGTGTAAACAGTGTAAACAGTTTAATCAGTTTAACCAGTTTAAACAGTGTAAACAGTGTAAACAGTTTAATCAGTTTAACCAGTTTAACCAGTGTAAACAGTGTAAACAGTTTAATCAGTTTAACCAGTGTAAACAGTGTAAACAGTGTAAACAGTTTAAACAGTTTAAACAGTGTAAACAGTTTAATCAGTTTAACCAGTGTAAACAGTGTAAACAGTTTAAACAGTGTAAACAGTTAACCAGACGCCATGTCGGCTGACAGTTCACAGTAGTCCGGGATAGTCCAGTGTGGTTCAGGGTAGTTCAGGGTAGTCCAGGATAGTCCAGGGTAGTCCAGGGTAGTTCAGGATAGTTCAGGGTAGTTCACGGTAGTTCACGGTAGTCCAGGGTAGTCCAGGGTAGTTCAGGATAGTTCAGGGTAGTTCACGGTAGTCCAGGGTAGTCCAGGGTAGTCCAGGGTAGTTCAGGATAGTTCAGGGTAGTTCAGGGTAGTTCAGGGTAGTTCACGGTAGTTCAGGGTAGTTCATGGTAGTCCAGGGTAGTTCAGGATAGTTCAGGGTAGTTCAGGGTAGTTCAGGGTAGTTCATGGTAGTCCAGGGTAGTTCAGGATAGTTCAGGGTAGTCCAGGGTAGTTCACGGTAGAGGTCTTCACGGGTCCAAAATGATGGACCCGAACCCTAATGGACCCGGGAAATTCGTTCCGAGATCCGATTGGACCCGATCATTTTTAAAAATATATATATACCGACCCGTTTTGCCCGAGATATTACAGACCCAACCCGGTGCATGTCCGAGAGGAGAGAGACCCGAGACCCGACCGCTTTATGGACCCGACAAACCCGGTAATTAAAATTGCTACTAAAAATGCCGTTCTACTGCTAAAAACGTTTATCATGTCGGATACAACATATGGTGCCTAATAAAAGGAGATCAAAATAACAGCCAAGTTTCCGACTTGCCAAGTTCTGCAGTTTGTCCAGTATATGACAGTGAGACTCCATAATGGAATCTAGCAGCTACTTGGCTACAACAGGCTGAGTGACAAGGAAATTAAATTGCATGTTAAATGGATGATTAAAACAATAGTTTTTAGCTTATTTTTCACCTCAGTGAAGAAGGTTTCTCGTCTCGTCACGTGATCGGCGCTGATCACGGGTCTTCTCGGATCCACTCGGGTATTACACATAATGATAAACAGACCCGGGACCCGCGGTAATAGAATGGGACCCGACCTGGACCCGATTGACCATAATAAAACGTGGACCCGAACCCATACGGGTCCCGGGTCGGGTCTCGGATCCTAGGGTTCGGGTAGACCCATGAAGACCTCTAGTTCACGGTAGTTCAGGGTAGTTCAGGGTAGTTCACGGTAGTTCAGGGTAGTTCACGGTAGTCCAGGGTAGTTCAGGATAGTTCAGGGTAGTTCAGGATAGTTCAGGGTGGTTCACGGTAGTTCAGGATAGTTCAGGGTAGTCCAGGGTAGTTCAGGGTAGTTCAGGGTAGTTCACAGTAGTTCAGGGTAGTTCTTTGTAGTTCAGGGTAGTCCAGGGTAGTTCAGGATAGTTCAGGGTAGTTCAATGTAGTTCAGGGTAGTTCACGGTAGTTCAGGATAGTTCAGGGTAGTCCAGGGTAGTTCAATGTAGTCCAGGGTAGTTCAGGGTAGTTCAGTGTAGTTCAGAGTAGTCCAGGGTAGTCCAGGTAGTTCAGGGTAGTTTGTTGTAGTTCAGGGTACTCCAGGGTAGTTCAATGTAGTTCAGGGTAGTCCAGGGTAGTTCAATGTAGTCCAGGGTAGTTCAGGGTAGTTCAGTGTAGTTCAGAGTAGTCCAGGGTAGTCCAGGTAGTTCAGGGTAGTTCTTTGTAGTTCAGGGTAGTCCAGGGTAGTTCAATGTAGTTCAGGGTAGTTCACGGTAGTTCAGGGTAGTTCAGGGTAGTTCAGGGTAGTTCAGGGTAGTCCAGATAGTTCAGGGTAGTTCAGGGTATTTCAGGGTAGTTCAGGGTAGTTCAGGGTAGTTCAGGGTAGTTCAGGGTAGTTCACGGTAGTTCAGGGTAGTTCAGGGTAGTCCAGATAGTTCAGGGTAGTTCAGGGTAGTTCAGGGTAGTTCAGGGTAGTTCAGGGTAGTTCACGGTAGTTCAGGGTAGTTCAGGGTAGTCCAGATAGTTCAGGGTAGTTCAGGGTAGTTCAGGGTAGTTCAGGGTAGTTCACGGTAGTTCAGGGTAGTTCAGGGTAGTTCACAGTAGTTCACGGTAGTTCAGGGTAGTTCAGGGTAGTTCAGGGTAGTTCACGGTAGTTCAGGGTAGTTCAGGGTAGTTCACAGTAGTTCACAGTAGTTCAGGGTAGTTCAGGGTAGTCCAGGTAGTTCAGGGTAGTTCACGGTAGTTCAGGGTAGTTCAGGGTCACATTGTTTAGTTGCAGCTGTAATCATTGTGTGTGTGGAAGTGAAAGATAAAAATATCTGTCCTATGATCCCAATCGGGCTTTTATCAGGGCTCATGTTTGCACTCTTCAAATACCCGAATCTTAACGGCAATCTTTAATCCAATCAAAACAGAGATTGTGACAGATGAAGCCAGAGGGAAAAAATACATAAGTGTAAACATAAGATCCAACGTGCGTGATGCCTGAGCTGGGAAACAAAAAAAAACATGTATGTGTTCTCAGTCTTTTTCCAGGTGCAGGTGAACCTCGAAGAATCACATTCTCATGAGAGAACTGCGGCCGATTATTCTCAGTCTGTTGTTTACGGTTGTTGTGTGTGTGCATCACAAGAGACGGGAAATCTGCAAATTTCAGTTAAATGTGCGCTGCTCAATCTTCTCATTGTCTTTTATGATTGGAAAAATCTTGTAATGTGTCCCCAGCTTAAAGAATGTTAAGTCTTCAAGTTTCTTCATGCTTCAATAGATTTAGTGCTGCATTATAGTGGCAGATGCCTGCAGGTTAACAGTCCATGGTGAAGAGGTTAGCATTCACAGGTGATGGGTGGAGATGCAGGTGCAGCTTTAACCACCATGACCTTTGACCTCCAGTTTATTTGTTCAGGATAACATGGAGCACTTAGAGAACGCCGTCTGAGTTTCCCAGTAGCTTCCTAACTCTAAGATTGTGCTTGTGCCTTTGATTAACAATGAAAATGTTAAACCTGCAATAGGCGATATCAGACTAATCCTGAAACAAATGTGTGCTATGTGGAGATTTCATTAAGAGCCTTACAGTATCATGAGGACATACATC
>NW_027283812.1:2500-22293 GCF_046629955.1 Centroberyx affinis
AATATTTGTGTTCCGCTTCATATGGGTTGTATAATTCTCATTCTTTTTAAATATTATCTATATATTGATTATTAATTAGTACGTTCAGTGTTGACTGGCTTTGAATTGTATATGAATGTATTTTTTTTTAATTTCATATCAATGTAAGCTTGCATTTTTTTTTTTATATTAATGTATATTGATGTAATTTAGTGTATATTAATGTAATTTAATGTTTATCATGTAATGTGTTATGTACAGTATGTCAGGTGTGGAACCCAGGAAGATTAGCTGATTGCCATGGCATCAGCTAATGGGGATCCTTTAAAATAAACAAATAAACAAATAAACAAATAAACACACACACACACTCACACACACACACACTATACACACAAGCATGAGAAAGTGCTAACATCAAACTGAAAGACAAAACAGACTCAGTAAATCTGACCCTGACTCAGCTGTCCTGGTTGATCTCTCCTCAGTTCAGCTTCCTTCTCTCCTCTCCTCTCTCTCTCTCTCTCTTTCCTTTCATCAGTCCTTCTATCCATCCTTATTCATCTGTTTCTCCCTCCGTCCCTCTACCCGTCCCTCCGTCCTCCAGTGTCCTCGGAGACGAGGTTTTGGGGATTTGGCCGCGGAACGCCGACAAGGCCGACGTGAACTGTGCCTGCGTGTCGCACGCCGGGGTGAACGTGGTCACCGGGGACGACCTCGGCCTGGTCAAGCTGTTCGACTTCCCCTGCACCGACAAGTTTGTGAGTTTTCTCCCATCGCCCACGTTCACTTGGGGTTTCCATCCAAGTCACAAGTTAGGATTTATGATGCAACGATTTAGAAGAGCTGAATGGAAACGGCACGGTTTGAGAGAAGTTCCTTAGTATCGCGAGAAAGTTTTTACGTTCTCTTGAAGTAGATTATTTTGTTGTTGTTGTTGATAAAGAAATATGTGAAGATTGGAAATGCCCAGAGGTGGGGAGTCGAGTCACAGCTTTAATCGCTTGAGACTTGACTTGATGCATGAAGAGAAGACTTGAGACTGGACTTGACTTGGGTTCTGGTGACTTGGGACTCGACTCTGACTTGTACTCTGATGACTTGAAAAGGTTTCTAAAGTCTTGACTTGAGATCTTGTGTTTGTGTAAATGACTTAGATTGGAAGTGATGAGATTTGTTCCAGCAGACGACTGAATTTAAATTCTGTTTTCTGAATTTGTATGGAATGATTGAATTTATTGAAGTTGAAACTGATTATAGAAATCAAACTCATGATGCTCTTACCAAGTTTTTATCCTATTAAAACCATATTGCATTGAAAAGTCCTAGATATTTAGTTTTCTTTAAGATATTAAATTGATACTGGACTCTTGATTTGTTCTGACTTGACTTGCTGTTCTACATTTAGACTTGAGACTTGACATTAATGACATGGACTTGACTTGGACTTGACTTGGTAATCTACATTTAGATTTGGGACTTGACTTGAGACTTTTGCCTCAAGACTTGAGACTGTCTTGGGACTCGAGCGAAGTTGTCTTGGTCTCACCTCTGGTAATGCCGAACAGACGGACGGTTCGATTTCATTGCAGAGAAACCAAGATTTAAGTTCATTTTTTTTGTCTTATTTTTGTCTTATTTTCTGCAGGCCAAACACAAGCGTTACTTCGGTCACTCTGCTCATGTGACAAACATCCGCTTCTCCTACGATGACAAATACGTGATCAGCACAGGAGGCGACGACTGCAGGTAACATTCTGTTTTTTTATTGCAATATTCGCTTAATAACATCAGTGCTGTAGAGATGTTTTCTGTAAAAGTCTCTCCATTCAATAAGGTGCTGTGTTCATGCTGTAAATAAAGAGCTGAGGAGTTTCATTACAAAGTGAGATTTCCACCCTCTGAAGAAACTGACGCCTACTCTCAGAAAATGAAAATAAAGTGTATTATTGGTTACTGTTCAAGTTATGAGTCACGGAGCTCTGCTTACAAAACAGTTGAATCATCTGTGCTTTTGAAATATTGTCTGATGACTTTCAGCAACATTGACGAATGAAACCCTGAAGTGTCGCCACCCTAAAACATGAACCTTTTACATCATGAATATCATCTCAGTTATGGAGGACCACAAGTGTCACGGAAATAGTAATAAAGCATTTCATTAACTAATAACTAATTGTACAATAAAAATATCAGGCATTTAAAAGGGCAATTTCCTTTCCCATTTGATTGGCTATCACCTGGCATGTCATATGCAGATGTATGACATGGATTTGGGAAGGAGAAGGTAACCAATCAGAGAGCTTGTTACATCCCATGGCTAATTTGCATTGTTTTACCTCGTTTTACAAGCGCAAGGCCCAAAGTGTCATGGAAAGGCTAAACGGAGAAGCTAACAGGAGAAGCTAAATGACTAAGCAAATTGAATAGCTAATAAGAAAAGGAAAAGCAGCGGGGAAATGGAAATGCAAATGGAAAAGGAAATTGCCCTTTTAAATGCCTGATTAAAATCTGTATTCTTAATTCAATTTGTGAATCCAGTTATTTATTTCTCTTTTTAAACTGCATTTTCAAATAGATTTTTAAATTCCATTATTTATTTATGAATTCATTAATGTATTTTTAAATGATGTACTTATTGAATGTTTTATGGTTGTTTTTGTAAATTCCTTTTTAATTTGAACTATTAATTGATGGATTAATATTTCATTTGTAAATTCTTTATATAATTCCTCTTTTTATTGCCCATTAAAATATCAAACAATGAATTACTTTGTAATTTAGTCTATAGATTAATAAATTAATTTGTAAGCAAATGTATTAATGCCTATTTTTATTGTACAATTAGTTATTAATTAATGAAATGCTTTATTACTATTTCCGTGACACTTGTGGTCCTCCATACTCAGTGACAGAAACAGTATCGTATTTACTCAGTTAAACATTATGCATGTAGGCTTAAGTTTTATTTATTATCTCTCTCTCTCTTCCAGTGTCTTTGTGTGGAAATGCCTGTAACCAGAGAAATCTGCCGTTTGGTGGACGCTTTTCTCCAAAGCGCCTTACAGTACCACGAGTGCTACATCATCAGCCTGAGCGGCCCCAGTGGGACTCGAACCCCCGGACCAGAGCCTTCACCACAGTTTAGTGACGCCGCCGTGTTTCCCAAAGCATCTGGACTCTGACATCATGAGAAGACGGACGGACTGTTGTTGTCTCACGCTGAAACGAAGCTGATATCAATGATGAGACGCTTCAGGGAAACCCGGCCTTTCACTGACCTGTGAGGGAAACTAGAGTGAAACTGGAATGAAACCAGACTGAAACCAGAATGAAACCAGAGTGAAACCAGAGTGAAACCGGACTGAAACCGGACTGAAACCGGAATGAAACCAGACTGAAACCGGAATGAAACCAGAATGAAACCGGAGTGAAACCGGAATGAAACCGGAGTGAAACCAGAATGAAACCAGAATGAAACCAGACTGAAACCGGAATGAAACCAGAGTGAAACCAGAGTGAAACTGGAATGAAACCGGAATGAAACCAGTGTGAAACCAGAGTGAAACCAGAGTGAAACCGGAATGAAACCAGAGTGAAACCGGAGTGAAACCGGAGTGAAGCCGGAATGAAACCAGTGTGAAACCAGAGTGAAACCGGAATGAAACCAGTGTGAAACCAGAGTGAAACCGGAATGAAACCAGAGTGAAACCAGACTGAAACTGGAATGAAACCAGACTGAAACCAGAGTGAAACCAGAGCGAAACCAGAGAAACCAGAATTAAACCAGAGTGAAACCAGAGTGAAACTGGAATGAAACCAGAGTGAAGCCAGAATGAAACCAGTGTGAAACCAGAGTGAAACCGGAATGAAACCAGTGTGAAACCAGAGTGAAACCGGAATGAAACCAGAGTGAAACCAGACTGAAACTGGAATGAAACCAGACTGAAACCAGAGTGAAACCAGAGCGAAACCAGAGAAACCAGAATTAAACCAGAGTGAAACCAGAGTGAAACTGGAATGAAACCAGAGTGAAGCCAGAATGAAACCAGAGGGAAACCAGACTGAAACCAGAATGAAACTAGAATGAAACCAGACTGAAAGCAGAATGAAACCAGAATGAAACCAGAATGAAACCAGACTGAAACAGACTGAAACCAGAATGAAACTAGAATGAAACCAGAATGAAACCAGTCTGAAACAGGCTGAAACCAGTCTGAAACAGGCTGAAACCAGGGTGAAACCAGACTGAGACCAGAGTGAAACCAGTGAAACCAGAGAAATCAGAGTGACACCAGAGTGAAACCGGAATAAAACCAGAATGAAACCAGGTGCTGGAGGACTTTTAGTTTTAGAAACGTTGACGTTGACCACAGTTGCCTCGTTTCCTTGCTTGTCGACAAGAAAAAGTTGTCTGCACTGAAACTTCTGGGCAACGTCACCCATTAATAGCCAGTCAGGTTTTCGTGTTGCCTGTTGCTGCAACATCTCTGCTAACAGCAAACAGCTCAGACCAGACCGGACGGAGACCAGCAGTCTGAACAGTCTGTGACTTTCAACAGCGAGATAGTTCTTGGTCTAGTGGTTCTCAACTGATGCTGAACAACGAATGAAGGATTGCCTGAAAATGCTACACAGAGGCTTAAAGAGGAACAGAAAATACAAAAAAAGTTGCTGGACTTTGCTCAAACTATCACCTTGGAAAGTATTTCTTCACACATCCAGCTGATTTACTTTGGTCTGAACCAGAACGGAAAATTTTAACTTTGTTGTATTCTTGTGTTTGGTTCGTTTAGGTTCACGCTGACCAACTACAAGCCAACCAGGGCTTGTAAACAAATGTCACATGACTCGCAAGTAGCTCATCCATTGGACAGAGTTTTGGTCGCCTGTCATCAAACAAATCTGATTCCAGTTCCTGTGGGTTTCGCTAACATGAGCTGGAAGACCTGTGCATTCTGTCAAAGAGTTGGGAAAAGTTTTGAGGAGGAATTCCCCCCCCCCCCTCTTGACTCATTTTGTTATTCTTGGCTTTTCAAGTATCAAATGTCAACATCCGTCTCCGTCCCTCCACCCATAAACCCTTGCGTTTCGGGGTCGTTTCCTGTAGCTGTCACTCACGTCTCCTTGTGGTTATTTGGTGCCAAATGAACCGAACCAAAGCAGAAAACTCTCCAGATTTAGAACAAAGCGCTCCAAACAGGCTCAGAGTGAACGTGCCCTTATGATTACATTCACATTTAGGGTATTTATTTATAACGGATGTCTTTTTTTTTTTTAAATCCTAGATCTCCAATATAACAAAAGCCACAGAGCCAATACGATAGAAGTAACAAAAGGAATTCCTGGCATCCTGGCATGGTCATGTATGATAGAAAGTTGTGTACTTTGCCCTGCTGTTGGAGAACCACTGACCTCAGAGCAGCTGTAGGTAATGATAATAATAATAATAATAACTAGAAGGGCCATCCGCTCCAAAATGTAATGGGTTCTTCCTTGGCCCATGCTACACCCTTCCACCAAGTTTCATGAAAATCGGGCCAGTAGTTTTTCCGTAATCCTGCTAACAGACAAACAGACAAACAGCACCGAAAACATAACCTGCTTGGCTGCGTAATAATAATAATAATAATAACTTTATTTATATAGCACCTATAAAAACAGAGTTTACAAAGTGCTTTGACAGACAAAATAAAAGCAAAATACTCAAATTATGACTTTAAAAGGCAATAAAACAATAAGAAACAGGGATTAAATTCATAGGAGGACAGAGGTGGAAAAGAGCAAACATTCAAGTAAATAGTGGTATAATCGTAGGATGAAAATGAAAATAAATAAAATAATAAAAGTAAGATAAAATGAATATAGAGTTAAGATAAAAGACATGAAAAGACAATAGAAAGACGATAAAAAGATACAAAATAAAGAGACAATAAAAAGCAGATAAAAGATAAAAAGACGATAAAAAGATGTGACTGGCTGGAGACTGACAGGTTTGAATCCCGTCTTTAACACAGTATAGAGAGAAGAAGAGTCCGGCTGCCCACCAACCAGAGCCGGGGATTTAAACAGTTCGGTTATTGGTGCCGGAAGTCCGAAAAGTCAGGAATCAAATGGAAATGATAATTCACAGATTGTGCAGAACACGACCGCAGCCAACCTCCAGACATTTGTAAACAGAAAAACAAGTTTCTTTGAATCTGTGGAAGCGGTTATAAACTTTTTTTCCTTCAGCTAGTCCCAGAACACCAGACTGATGCGTTAGCGACTTATCCCTGTGATTCCAGACTTTTCGGACACCATGCGGTTTTCAGTGGCAGCCATGTTGGCACCGCAGTCCTGCTCCACGGTCGTTGCTACATTCCCACATCGGGTTTAGCGTAAATACGAGCTGCCGACTGGGGGAAAAAAAACACATTCACGTCTGCCTCCTAGTGGAGATTCCAAGTAGGACAGGTGGGATTTTTGTTGTCGGCTCTGATTTCTCACTCTTGGCGTCTCAAATTGCTGAAGTGTGTCGACACCGGCGGTAAACATGGCAGTGAATCCACCGATGTCGGCCGTCCAAGGTAATAAAAATTTAAATTCTCAGTTATATTCACACAAAAAGCGAACAAAATCTGCTTTAGTTTGTTTATAGTTGACTTTAAACTCAAAAATGATTTTCAATATGTGGGTTCCAGCAACTTAAACATGTTGGAGCAACCAGACGTCATCCAGACCTTATGCTTTTTCAGAAATGGTGTGAACACGGTGTGAGTGATTTAATTTAATCTGCAGCGAGCAGTAACAGGTACAGAGAGGATGAATGGCGGAGGAGAGCAGGTGACAACCGGTGAACTGGTGAAAGTTTCATTCCAAAATCTCAAACATTTGAAAAACTCTTACAGAACGCTTCATAGTAAACAAAACAAATTATTGGAGTTTTTAAAAAGACAGTCGATAACTCAAGACCCTGGCAGATAAAACGCGAGCACTTTCACAGACTGGGCCCACTTTATCATAGAAATATTTAATGACAAACTTTAATGACCTTGGAATAGAAGTGAATAGAAGTGAATAGAAGTGAATAGAAGTGAATAGAAGCCACAAGCTGCTCAGATCCTGATCAAACAGCTGCAGGCAGACCAGCACCATCTGTCTTTATTCAGCTTTATACAGCAGCTGGTTCAGCCAAGCAGTCTGAAGGCTTCAATTCCCATCAAGCACCTCTAGCTTCGCTTTATCTAAAATGGACCTGGTTGCTATGCCGACCGCGGTGTTAACCAGTTAATGATCTGTCGACTACAAGGGAAATTCCAGTTGATTCCAGCAAGTCTACTGGTTTCTACTGGAATGAATGGGTTGCTAATGGATTCTACTGGATTCAGCTGGATTGTTGTAATGTTACTGGTCCAGTCCAGTTTCCAGTAGAGCGCTGCGGGTTTCAACTGGATTCAGTTGGTACCAGATCACAAGACAGAAACCATTTCACTCCCAGTAGATCTACTGGTGCTAATAGCTGCTACTGGTTGAAACCAGCAGAGACCAGCTGAACCCAGAATCACCCTGTAAGACCTGTAGCCACACCAGATGACATAACACCAGTAAAAACCAGGAGACTTGTTCCAGTTTCCTTATAAAAACCAGTTACAAAGTCGTTGAATTTCCTACTGGAATATCCAGGTGGAACCAGCTGGATCCAGTCAGATTTCTGTACTGGTCTGCGTTCACACACACTGTTATTTTGTGTGGAAAAAGCTGCCTGGAGCTTCTTGTGAGGAGAAATAAAAAGTGGATCACGATAATGTTATCTGACATTAGCTGAGTAGCTGCTAGCTGCTAACTCAGTGGTTCTCAACGTGGGGTTCCGGGGACCACCAGGGGTCCTTGAGGGGGTTTCAAGGGGTCCCCAGCAAATTGATGAATTTTTAAACTTCATCGTTATTTCATTTACAAGATGTGAACACAATCAGAGAATGTAGAAGAAAGACTATTTTGATCATAGTCTCACTGTTATCTCTGCCTACAATAAAGATAGTCCCGGAATTCTGGACAAAATCATATCTGACAATAAAAATATTGTCAGATATGAGTCCAAGAGACAAAATCTCATCAAATGGGGGTCCATGACCTTAATGTGGACTAAACTAGGGGTCCTTGATATGAAAAAGGTTGAGAATCACTGTGCTAACTAACTGAGCTGGTTAGCTCTTCTGTCAGATAAACCGAGGCTGACCAGATGCTCCAACACATCCAGTCTGATCCAGTCTGCCTCTTTATGCTCCGTGTTGTGTTAATATTTGAAGCTCCGGATTTTCACAACACAATTTCACTCAATTTCTCCACCCACACTTTGAATTTCTTTATCTTTGTTGTAGTTGTGTGAAACCCCGCCTCTCCTGCATATGGAAGCCCATTTCCACCAGTGTGATGAAAAAAAAAAAGATCCTGTAAGTCATTATAATGAGAAACTTTCTCAAAATAATGAGTTAGTATCTCAAAGATACCAATTATTTTGAGAAAGTTTCTCATTATTTTGAAATACTGACTCATTATTTTGAGAAAGTTTCTCATTATTTTGAGAAAATTTCTCATTATTTTGAGAAAGTTTCTCCTCATTATTTTGAGATATTAACTCATTGTTTTGAGATACTAAGGCATTATTTTGAGAAAGTTTCTCATTATAATGACTTACAGGACCGTTTTTTTCATCACACTGGCGGAAATGGGCTTCCATACCTCTATCATGATTGGCTGGCTGAGAAGAAAGCTTTTCCCCTTTACGTTTGGATGTAAAAAAGGCGGTGGCAGGAAAAAGTGCTGTGTGTGAACGCAGCCTGGTGTCATGTGTGTACTGTACACTTCCTGGAAGACAGCACACATGTCGGTAATTGTATAAAAGCAGTAAAACTGTTGAGAACTGTTTGTCTTTACTGGGATTAGCTCCAGTGAAGCTGCTGGTTCTGTGGCTCGCACCTCGCCACCTCACAGTTAATATCATCCTCACTGGTATTACTGAGATATTAAACAATCTTTCACAGTGCATTTAGCAATTACATATTTTAAAAAAAATTCTAAAGCTTATCTATTGTTGAAAAGAAAAACATTTTATTCACGTCACTGTTCGTTTGAAAGAGCCTTTATCTGTTGTTGAATATCATCACACTTAAGTGCCTTTCTGGATCTTTCTACCTGTGTTTTTTTTTTTAAATTTCATATTTATTTTTAAAGATTCATGATTGAAATTATTTTGTACTTTGTCTGGTGCTACTGAGAATGTTGAAGTTTTACTCATCCAAACGGCAGAAAACAGCATTTTGTTTTGCTGCTTTTTGTTTTTAAGGCATAAAACATCCAAAGTATCACAATAGTAATATATAGTAAATATGGAAATATGAAAAAAAAAAAATACATTGTGAGGTATGATGACTTTATGGAAAATATTTATGGAAATATCTAAATGTTATCGACTATTGTACCTGAAGACCAGTTCACAGTCTGTGGACATGAACAAAGTGTGCGAGTGGAACGAAGCGTTTCTGAATATTTCGTTGTGTCCGAACTGTTGAATATTAACTTTTACCTGTTGTGGAAAGTGTCAGTGAAACGCTGTGTGTGTACAGATGAAAATAATATAATAGCTGATGTTCAGAAGATAAACTTTAACTCGTCCAGAGGCTGCAGACGCTACAAGCTTCACTCATTTACCTGATTCACACTCTGTTGAGGTCAAAGGTCACTGAATGAACCGCTGAGGAGCTTTGATCCACTGTGCTGAGATCTGTTTTTCTGTTTTGTCCTGTTTGCTGAGAAAAGGGAGAGTTATCCTCATATTAAACTGTCATTATAGGATGGATACGCTGATACAACAGATCAAAATTCAGTCTTTAAAACATGAAACTAAGACTCACATTGTTAAATTTATATTGTTTCCTCACCAGTCTGCTGCAGCAGCTGAGTCTCCATGATGGAGGAACACTGTAGAACTGTGTGTTAGTTAATAAAGTGTAAATGTGTGTGAAGCAGCTGTCAGCAGAGAGCAGCTGAGTCAGCTTGTTGTGGTGTGGCTGTAGATCCATTCAGTAACGTTCTCAGTAAAAGTGAATAGTGTGATAAGGTGGATTTGTTTCCAAATGTAGGTTACTGTGACACAGTAAACTGTCTTGTCTTTAGCCCTAGTCTCTACTCCAAAACATGAAGAGTTGGAGCTTGAGAAGAGTCAGCTCAGTTAACCTGAACAAACTGTTAGCTAGCTAACTAGCCAGCAAACACACTGATGTTAATGTGAACATGCTAACGCTAGCTGCTACTAGCTACGTTAGCTAGTGTGCTAATCAGATGTGTTAACAAGACAGTGATGGTTAGCTGACCAGATGCTATGGCTAGCTAGCTAACAAGCTGACATTATCTAAACACTAAATCAATCAGATGGATCAGTGATGAAATGATCAGTTCAGTCAGAAACAGACAGAAATTAACCGTCTGTTCAATTCTGTTGAGGACAGAAACACAGTCAGCTGTTCACAGAGCTGAGGACCTCCAACATGGCCGCCAGAGGGGGGTGACATCACCTGAAATCCTCTCTAGAGGGAACAAATATTCCTGTGACCCTGTGGTTATCATAGACAGAGAGGTGATACTGAAAGACATGAGAACCAGGCAGAAAAGATTTTTGTAAACCTTTTGTTATAAACTTTTTTTTAGGGTGTGAATAACCCTCTGCTGGACCGGTTTAAGGAGCCGCTTCCTCACTATGCAGTCTCTCTCTCGCTCTCTCTCTCTCTCGCTCTCTCTCTCTCTCTGTCTCTCTCTCTCTCTCTCTCTCTCTCTCTCTCTCTCTCTCTCTCTCTCTCTCTCACTTCCTGTCTGAATAACCGCACAGTAGAACTAGAAAATGTGCTCAGTAGAGCGCAGACCTCCGCGATAAGCCACGCCCACCGCCACGCCCCCTTTTGGCCAATCGACACGAAAAGTGAATCAGTTCTTCCTCGGCCCAGAACCAACCTTCATACCAAGTTTTGTGCAGATCCGTGTTCAACTGTTAGAGAGATCCTGCTGACAGACGGACAGACGGACACACAGCCACAGGTGAAAACATGACCTGCTTGGCGGAGGGAATAAAGAAGCTTGACTGTGAGCTGTGAGGAGGTCAAAGGTCACGGAGTTTATAATATTTTACCTCTGATGATTCCCTTACTGAATTCAGTTCAGTGAAACAGGAGCATCAGGTGAAAAAGCCTCACTGATGCCAAAATCAGCGTTTTACACCCGGTGTCTTTACTCCTAATATCCTGTGCTATACAAAACATAAAACCAGTTTAAGATATTTAAGAAATATTAAAAGACTGATCGAGGACTACATTTACTTTCCACTCTGCTGTCTGTTCAGATGTACAAGTTTACAGTCCAGTGCATAGAGCATCATGTACAGTGTGTAGTGATGATGAAGGCTGTAGATAGAATTTTAGTGAAAAAAAAAATATGAATTAGAATCAAGGAAAAGGTCAAGAAAGATGTTTTTATAAATGAGTTTCCAGTCAGTAAATGTGTTAAAATAAAAAAGATCAGCGCTGCTCTGGAATCAGTTTCTGGGCTGTGGAACATCAGTCCCACTTTTTATATCTTCTGTTTTTTATTAATTTCTCTTTTTTTTTGTATGAGATTGTCCAGCTGTTGTTTTCAAGTTATTTGTATCATACTGTACATTAATATAAATTATGCTCAAATGCATGAATTTATTTTTAAACCAAAACGACATCTCTGTGAATGAGGCGAGATATTTTACGGTATGAATGACAATCATAGGTTGATTTTTATACCAATTTTATTGTAGTTAATGACTGTGTGTGTGTGTGTGTGTGTGTGTGTGTGTGTGTGTGTGTGAAACTGTGTCTGTGCAGATGTTAACCAAGTGTACGAACTGATTAAATGGGACTAGAGCAAGAAGACTGGCTGTTGGTTTTCTTTGTTAAATACATTACTATACTACTACTGCTAATGATATAGTAGGGGAGAGCGGGGTAAGTTTTTCACATGGGTATTTTATTTATTTATTTATTTATTTTATTTTATTTAACCTTTATTTAGCCAGGAAGGTCCCATTGAGATACAGGATTTCTTCTTCCAGGGAGTCCTGGTCAAGATGGCAGCTTAAACAGTTTCACATAAAAAAAACAAAACAATCTCACATAGTAGAACACATATAATACATATGTGTATTATTATTAATTAACAATTAATTAATTATTATTGTTATTATGGGTACGTCGTCTCAGTGGCTTCATTTGTGAAACTACATTTTTTAGATCCAAAAGTCCAATTACACAAATGTTTACTTTCTTAGTAAGTTACGTATGTTGAATAAATCAGGCCAAGTCAAAATACTTAACATAAAAATGTGGGTAACACAAAAATGTGGGTAACACTTGCTTAGATTAGGGAACACATTAACTATAACCTATGGGTTTTCCCTCAATAGTTTAATAATTTCCCTCAGTATGTGATACTCACACCTAATAAACCCCAAACTGAGAAAAGCAAACTTCCTCACTGACTGCTGTAAGCACTATAGGAGGCTGTTGAGGGAAAACTCATAGATAAAGGGGTAAATTTGTAGAATACAATAGTGCAGAATAAAGTGCTAATAAGTGGTTTATAATGACTAATAATTAACCAATATACTACTGAAGTGCATGTTAATAAGCAAGTTATTAAGTTAATATGTGTTCCCTAAAGTCTTACCAAAATGTGTATACCTGAAAGTAAATAATGAAAATCTCAGGTGTTTTTTTTCTCATTTTCTTCTTATAAAGGAATCAAAATAATTATTCATTGTGACACATAAAAGGTTCAGCTGTGACCTGATAACAAGTTTGAATGGTTCAGTGAAGCTCTGTGTTCCTGTGTTCCAAGCCCTGTGCCTGGGTCTGGGCCTGGGCCTGGGTCTGGGCCTGGGTTAACCCTGGGCCTGGGCCTGGGCCTGGGCCTGGATCTGGGTCTGGGCCTGGGCGTGGGCCTGGGTCTGGGCCTATGTCTGGGCCTGGGTTTGGGTCTGGGCCTGGGTTAACCCTGGGCCTGGGTTTGGGCCTGGGTTTGGGTTTGGGTTTGGGTCTGGGTCTGGGTCTGGGCCTGGGTCTGGGTCTGTGCCTGTGCCTGGGTCTGGGCCTGGGCCTGGGCTGGGCCTGGTTCTGGTTCTGGTTCTGGTTCTGGTTCTGGGTTTGGGCCTGGGCCTGGGCCTGGGCCTGGGCCTGGGCCTGGGTCTGGGCCTGGATGTGGGTCTGTGAGTAAAAATGAGTAAAAAGTGTGACAAAACGCCCCGGTCTCCCTATCACTACAAATCTTCTAAGGTCATAATCCTGTGACCTCCACAAGTCTTTAGTGGAAAAAGTGATGTTTGTATTTTTTTATACCAAATGTTAAAAATAATTATTATTATACATTTGAGGAGTTCATTCCAAAATGAAATTTCCACCATTTGAAAACACTGACAGACTCAAAGTAACAGGTGTTTAAGTTCATTGGGTCCATTATGGGAAACTAATAAAGTTAGGAGTCATCTTAAAACTTTTACTTACAAAACAGTTAAGACTCAAACGCATTTTTGAAACACAGACTGATGAAATTTTGTAAGCAGAATTTTTCCAAAATGGTTGTGTTATGAAATGTGACACACAGAGGATCAAGTGAAGGAACCTCCACACCACACACTGGGTTTGGTTTGGTTTTTGTTCTCTTTATATTTGAAATTGCATATTTTTTCTTCCTGACTAGGAGACCAGTTGTCTGTGTGTGTGTGTGTGTGTGTGTGTGTGTGTGTGTGTGTGTGTGTGTGTGTGTGTGTGTGTGTGTGTGTGTGTGTGTGTGACACAAACCACGCCCACGTGAGATGTGGGAGTGGAGATCACCCTTCCTGCCCAGCTGCCAGCTATTTGGACTCAATTATTGTTATCTCAATTATTATTATCTCATCAGGTGACAGAGCCTCATTAACAAGAAGCAGAGAGGAGCAGTGGCCCGTCACTGAGGGAGCTGGTCTGGTCTGGTCTGGTCTGGTCTGGATCCAGATCACCGCATGAACAAAGGAAAGTAAACCCTGGTGGTAGAGAGCTGGAGCCATGTTTTTAAGTAATATGACTTTTAACGGAAGGATGGACTTTTTTTTATGAAAAACTGATAGGAATCGACCTGTGGATGAATAGACTGGGAATGTGCAATAGACTAATTATCTCTGAGGAAGCCCAAGGATGGAAGCCCAACTGCTTCAAGTCTGGAGGAGGCCAGCCGGACTGGAGCAGCCAGCTGAAGAGAAAGGACACCAGGATTTGAACTCCCAGAAGCTGGAGCGGAGGCACTTCCCCCATAACCATAACGTCTGGGTGGGTGGAAATTCTTTAAGAAATGCAGACCAAGACTGGACAAAACTGCACTTTTGATGAACCCACTTCTCTGTGTCTTAGATCCAGTCCAATCCAGCCTGCAGTGTCCCTGGGCTCTTGAACGCAAGCCTGACCTTCAACCCTCATTCTGTCGATAATTGTAAATGGACTGCAGTTATACAGCGCTTTTCTAGTCTACCGGCCACTCAAAGAATATTTTATTTTATTCTGTTTTTATCTTTTGTGTACAGCACTTTGGTCCACTGTGGTTGTTTTCAAAGTGCTTAACAAATAAAGTTGGATTGGATTGGATTGAAAGTGCTTTACAACATGCCTACATTCACCCATTCACACACATTCATACACCGATGGTGGCAAGCTCCCACACAGTGCCGGTGCTTTTGGGGTTCAGTATCTTGCCCAAGGACACTTCGACCGGAGGAGCCGGGGATCGAACCACCGACCGTCTGATTACTGGACGACCCGCTCTACCTCCTGAGCCTCAAAAGAAAATAAACTGTCAGCCTGCCTTCAGAGTTGGTGTGGTGGTTTCTTCCCTGGTCACTCTTAGGCCTCCTCTTTACACTGCATAGCAGCTATTTGCATAACAATCGTGTTTTGGAATGAAACTTTATTTCAGACTGTGGCGAACAAAACCAATTTGTGTTTGAACTCTCATGTCCTCGTGTCTCCAAGAAGTGTGGAACGTTTTCTTAAAATGTTGTATTTTACTTGATTTTATGCATTGTATGTACTCTGTTTCTTAACTTTATTTTTATTATTATTCAGTGGGTTTTATTTTCCATCTCATGTTATGCTCATTCTGTCTATTTTCATGCATGTAATTTCTTTGTTGTAAAGCACTTTGAGCTGCATTTCTTGTATGAAAGGTGCTATACAAATAAAGTTTATTATTATTATTTTGCTTTTCCATTTCCAATTCGTCACAATGCAGAACACTAGAGGATGAGAAGTCAAACGGACCCAAATAAGCCTCCAACATGCTAACAGGCTAGCTGAGGCTAACTGAGGCTAACTAACCTCTGGTCAGTTAGCGTTTAGTGAGCCTCCATCAAATCTGTTTTCTGGTGTTTCAGTCGTCTGACAACAGAAACAGAAAGATCTGTCAGTGATCTGGATTGTGTTCTACACCAGTGGATCTCGACATGGGGTCCGGGGACCACCAGGGATCCTTGTGGAGGTTCCTGGGGGGTCCACAGCAAATTGATGAATTGTTAAACTTCACCATTATTTCATTTACAAGAAGTAAAAACAATTAGAGAAACCAAGATCAAAACAGTCATTCTTCTACAGAAACAAAAGAACATAGACCTCTCTTTAAGTTACAAAGATAAAAGTACAAATGTGTACTTGTATCTTTGTAACTTAAAGAGAGGTCTGTGTTCTTTTGTTTCTGACATGTTGTTAGGGGTGAGGCACTTGGACACTGACTGGCAACTCCCACCCTGGGATTCATTATCCAATAGATTTGAAACCCAGTTCAACCAATTATCCAATGACACTTGTACACCTGGTCTAGGTTGACTGTATGTTGTTTGCCTCATGTCTTTGTCCACTTTGACTCTGATGTTTCAACACTACTGTCTTCATCTGTCTGTTTACACAATTAAAGGCTGTAATCAGTCGGTGTGCTCCAGTCCCTTTGTTTTCTGGAAGTTTGCTGTCCTTCAGCTGAGAAGAACCTTTCAACTGGTCATTCTTCTACATTCTGTTATCTCTCTACCTGCAATACAGACAGTTATGGGATTCTGGACAAAATCATATCTGACAAGAAAAAATATTCTCAGATTTGGGTCAGAGAGACAAAATCTCATCAAATGGGGGTCTGTGGCCTTAATGTGAACTAAACTAGGGTCTTTGATATGAAAAAGGTTGAGAATCACTTAACTAAACTGCTGAAACACTAAATCAGTGATGACAGAGTGGGAAAGAGACAGAAAGTTGCTTGTGGGACTGATAAAGTTGATAAAGTTGATGAAGTTGATGAAGTTGCAGCAGTGACAGAGGAGACAGATTCTTCGTCTAGAAGCTTTATTGATAATTGTTTACATCTCACAATGCATTCCACAACACGGCTCCCGCAGGAGCTTATCGTCACATTGAAGTATGAAGTTTCATCTCACAATTACTTGCATAACAAACAAATGCTTGAAGATTTCCCAAGTTACATCTTTTTGCAGCTTTAAGATATCGGCTCCACAGACAGTATGGTTAATTTTTTTTGTTGTTTTTATTCCTTTTTTTATTTTTTAAACCCCCATTTCATTTTTTTAAGTTTTTCATATTATCTTATGTCGATGTATGTAAACGTGTTCCTTCCAGAGTTTTTCATACTAGGCAGCTGCAATGACATGAAATGACGACTTATGTAATAAATGTACTTTATTCTTCTCGCAAAGGTTTCTAGATGTTTCTAGCTAGAGTTACTCAGAAGCGATGAAGTGCTTATGGTAGTAGCGCCCCCCCCCGCCCCTCCCCTCCCCTCCCCTCCCCTCCCCTCCCTCCACCCCCCCTCGCCCCGCCCCGCCCCCCCCCCCTCGCCGGGAGTCAGACGGCGTTCAGAAACGGTCGTTCGTCGAGACGCTACAGCGGATCAGAAAAACAGTAAAATCACAAATACCACTAACTGAAGAAGAATCATACCAAAAAAAAAAGAAAAGAAAAAGAAAACAAAAAAAGGTGCCGTTTTCCCCCCAAAAGGTACCGCTCTCCCCCCCCCCCCCCCCCTTCACAACAAAATAAAGACAAACGAAGAAAAAGAAAAAAAAATCCACCCGACTGAAGTGTGCGGTAAGGGAAAACAAACCACCAACCTCCCAGAATGCATTGGGCGAGGAGGAGGAGGGGGGGTGGGGGGGATTTAAATCAAGATTAAAATGTGTGTGTGTGAGTTTCGTCGTCTCACAGAAACAAACATTTCAAAGCTGATTAAAGGGGCGTTACACCAATTCAAAAATCTCTTCAGCCAAGATGGCGGCGCGCGGCGAGCTGAAGCCACGCCCACTCCGCTTCACAACAACAACAAGAAAAATAAAAAGGAATTCTGAACTGGAAAAAAAGTGGTTTTTATTTTGACAAATAATAACGTGGGAAGGGCTGCGGCACGCCAGACCCCGCCCCCCCTCCTTCCAGACTTCCTTCACCCCCCCCCCCCCCCACCCCTCCACCCCTCCGTCCCAACACCCTCCTCCCCTCCCGTCCGTCCCTCCGTCTTCCTCCCAGGACTTCCTGAAACCAAACGCCACCTCGTCATCTTCACTCCGCTTTGCGTTTCAGTCCGGGCACCTTGGCCTGGATCCTGCAGGGGGGGAGGAGGGGAGAGGGGAGGGGGGGTTAGAGGAGTCACAGAACCAGAAACACACACACACACTGCTGTGAGGTGGAAACACACCTCCTACAGAAGTGTTTTCAGGAGTTCAACATCAAGTCGGCTGAGAAACGTTTTGTTTTGTTGCAGCTCAACTTTTCACTCTGATCAACATCAGATTTCTGCTTCCTTGTTTCCCAGCTCATGTGGTTTTAGTCAGTTTATTTTCCATGAATGCTAAATAATTAGCACTTGCCAGTTAGCGGTTAAAACGACGTAACGTTATGAAAGACAAAAGCAGAGCAGTGAAAACTAAACTAGAGGATTTGTCTGTTGAACACCTTGGAGCTTCAGACGGGGACAGAGCTGCACCGCCCACACTGTGACTCATCAACCAAACTGTTCAGATAAGATAAGATCAGATATCTAGAGTGAAACAAAAGTGATATCTTATCTTATCTGAAGAGTTTGGTTGATGAGTGAACACAGTATTAGATTGGACTGTGTGCATTTTTGAAGTAGGGCTGGGCGATATGGACAAAATCAAATATCACGATATTTTTGACCAAATACCTCGATATCGATATTGCGACAATATTGTCGGGATGACTATTGGTGCTTTCACAAAATATTTACACAATGAGATTTTTGATAAATAATCATCAGTAATGTGGATATAATGACTAAGTGGGTAAAGGCAAATAATAGAACAGCTAGAACAGTCTAAGTTCAGAAAATGACATCACTTTACTGTAATGCAGCCTTTAAAACCAGGAAAAGACACTTATGCCATATCACCATATTACCATATCCAAAATCTAAGACGATATCTAGTCTCATATCACAATATCGATATAATATCAATATATTGCCCAGCCCAATTTTGAAGTTATCCAGAAGGTTCTAGACTGGGTTCTTAAGCCCCGGGTCAGAAACTCTTCAGTCCAGAGAATAAAAACATAAAAATCACCAAAACTGGAGTTACAAGGTTTTCACCTGACAACAGTGTTCTCTGCATCACACTGCAGGCAGGGACCTGCTGGCAGTACTGTGTCACTAATTACACAATGGAGGGTTTCATCAAAGTAATCTGATTGGTAAAAAACACATTCCGGCCCTACAGTTGAGTAGGGCTGAACTATTTATCGAAATTTTATCGAAATCACAATATGGCCTGCTGCAATTTTCAAATCGCAGGAGGCACAATATTTGTTAATGGTGAAATGTGTCAAAATAGCATTTTAAAGTAAATATTGTGGTGCTGCAGAGATACACATCATATTCTACAGACTTAAGAAAACATCTTTGTTTGGTACAGATCCCTGCAAAAATCACACCATAATCATTTTAAAATGTTTTTCAATGAAAATGAGAATAATGATGTAAAAATTATCATTCCCTCTATAATCGCAAATCATATCACAATTGCAATATCAGTCAAAATAATCGCAATTAGATATTTTTTCTAAATCGTTCAGCCCTACAGTTAAGTCCCATAATGCACTGCTAGCTGTGGTTTATTAGTCGCGATGCCAAATCGTCTATCAGCCAGGGAGCTAGTTACCAATCTTTCTGTTTTCTACTGTTTTTTATTCTTGTGTGTTCATTACTTTGGAGAAAACAGTGAGTAACATGTTGGTAACTGTTGGGTAAAAGATATAAAACCCCAGAGGAAGTTCTTCACTGGGATTCAGTCCTGCATCACATCACAGTGAAGAACTCCCTCAGTCTTACTGCTGTAACAAAACCATCATCCAGTTCCAGTGAGCCACTTACTTTCCAACAACATCTTTGATCTGGTTGTTGACCAGGCCCAGGTAGTGGTCGATCTGGACCTGCAGACACAACAGACACGACAGACAGTCAGTCAACATGTCAGACAGAAGAGGCTCAGCTTCACTCAGCAGGCAGCAAGACACAAAACACAGAGAAAGACAAAGAGGAAAGAGAGGAGGGGAGACAGCAGACGCAGATCCCAGGCAACCAGAATGACCTCAGAACACCACAGAGGAAGCACTGCATTGTGGGTAATGAAAGTGGTGTGAACCGGTGCTTACCTGGTGTTTCTCATAGATGATGGGGCAGCTGAACACTCCAACCAGACCTGAGGAGGATGAGGAAGAAGAAAA
>NW_027283813.1:0-35253 GCF_046629955.1 Centroberyx affinis
TAAAAAAATACCACACTTTAAAAGGAATACATTAACTTTTATCATTTTAATCTGATATTTTCTTTGCCAGGCTCAATGTGAGGAAAAGTTTCTTGATTGTACTGTAAAAAACAGCACAGTCAGCAGTCCTCATTAATACCAATGGGTACTAATAGGGCATGCAGCTTGTAATATCATCTGGATTCATTAAGTAATGCTAACAGTGCTGACAAACAGTATCTAGAGTTGCTGAAAGACAAGTGTAGAATTGTTCATTATATGACAAGCGCCTGGTAAAGAAAAAGAACAATTCAAGTATCCATTTAAGTGTTTGTAGATGATTAGTTATTTATTATTATTTCTTGTTCAAGGGATGAACGGGACAAGGACACAGGAAGTTAGGATAATGATTGCTAGTTCTCATGTGGTAACAGTTACACCTCCTTTACTAAGTGTATTCTTTCTGTAGAAAGAAATGCAATAGACCCTATCAAAAGACATTTTGTACTAAAGGCTTTCAAACCTGTTTTTGAGTGTGTGTGTTGGCTGAAACTAAGAGGGGGTCCTGAGCCTCTGCTGCATGTCCAGACGGGTGTGTATCCCCATTGCTGCCAGGAAACTGACAAAGAAAAAAAAACATCAGACACATGTCAATTTCCACAGCCTTATGAAACCCTCGCTTTACTGTAAATATAACCAGTACTCAGTGGAGAAAATGGTGCGTTGATTGGTCAAGTTTCCAAGAAACCAAACCCAAAGCCAGAGCGCTTGACCTGCACTTCTTCAAGAGTAAGTGTGATTGTGCAGACTGTGTCTCCTTTCAGCTGAGAACAAGCAACTGACTAAAATACAAGCTTGTAAGGTCATTTTGCCTTTTCTGCATACTCTACACATTTAAAGGGAGATATCACCTTAAACAGAATTCCCATGTTACTCCACGAATCCTGGACAAATCAATATTTATGAACATGAACTGAACAAAATTAGAAACAAGACCATAATCTGCAACGTCTTCAAGGGATACTTTTAAATCCAAATGAGATTAATTTCACAGTAGCGCTAGCTCTTATGAATCAGAATATATGCTCATATGCTCTTGATGACATAAGGGTTGGAGTCAGAAGGGCCTAAGTGACATTTTGGACGAAAATTTGTTGTAAAGGAGTTTGACCAAATGTGATTTAAATAACAAAACATGGAAAATTCAAATTGGACTTAATCTAAGGAGGGTTTAGGAGTTTTTACTCACAAACTTAGACTAGACTATCCAACATCATAGTGAACAACATATGTGAATTTTGTTTTGGGGTGGATTTTGCTTCAGTTCATGTTTACTGCAATGAACAATAATGACACATGCTCAAATCGATCAATCCCCTCAAGAAAAGTTAAAATATCACTAAATGGGTATTGAGAGCTCACCTGTTTACTACTGTGGGCCAGACCTTCTCCATTAGCTGCTGTCACCTATAAGCAGTCAAACATTGGGGAACATTACTATGAAATCTCAATCTTATCATAATCTTACAAATATCAATCTAAGAGACTTTTATTTTTTATTTTTCAGATTCAGGAAAAAACTGTGTGGAAAGGAAATGGTAACATGTAAGAAAAAACAGTAACTGCCCTATTTAAGATACATTTTTGGCTTACTATGTGTACTGTTTGATTGGCAATAATGAAATACTGGCCGGTTCAAATGATGTTCCCTTGTTTGCACTTTGGTTTACAACACACCTGCAATAACTGATACTTGTGGTCAGAGCTATGAACTTTATAATGGCAGAAGTTTATTGGCGGGCAAGTTAATGTGATGAAAGAAGTTTGTTTGGATAATGAAGTGCAGCCAAATGAAATAACTTAATTTTAACATAGTTTCATGATAAAGCAAGTTAATATGCAATCATGCAACTTTATAGCCAATAGCCAACTGCAGTGGTTCCCAAAGTGGGGTCTGGGGACCACCTGGGTTCTCAGGGGTCACAAAGCGAAATGAAGAACAGTGTCATTTCACTTCTTTATTTCACCTCTTACATTTTGGCCCAGTGACAAGAGAATGCATAATAATTATTGTTTTGATCAGAGGTTTCCTGCTCCCCATCTACATTATGAAGATTTGTTCATACTAAATCATATCTAATAACATCTTCTCAGAAGGGGTTCCTTAATTGGGACACCCATCAATCCCTAGTGAAATAAAACTATAACCTATAATATTCCTATAATATTCCTATGGGGACTTGTAGTGTGTATGTAGTAGGGCCTACTCAATAGTGAGTTTATGGTTATATTATCATACTTGAAAGTATTTATCTCTCTCTCTCTTTTCAGATTTTCTGTGGTATATTTTTTTGGCAGCTGCATGAAACTTTAATGTTTTACTATAGTCTCCTTCTAAACTTTATTATATAGTCTTGTTTTTCGTAAGGACGTGAATGCAGAGCAGGTGATAGAGGTTTATGGTGCCCAATACTTTGCAAATGTCAGCCTATCATTATTATATTACTATTATAGCTATGGCTCGGGCTGCGGCTCAACTCTTAAACCACAAACACTGATCTAGTCTATTCTATTAATTGATTTTAACTCTAATTATACGATTATAACTCACCCGTTCATTAGGCAAGTGTGCAGCTCCATCATTGCCGTTGCCATTCATCTGCTGTAGCTCAATGTCCATGTTGGGTTTGCTTTCCACTCCCAATGCCATGAGAAATATTTTTGGCGTCTGGCCGCCTGTCCCAACCCGGAACTAGCCCTGTTTATTTCTTTTAATAATGCGACCGCGCTGTCAGGGGGACCGTAAACATCCCAACTACAGTTAGTAATTTGACTATTCAAACACAAAAAAAAAGTCACCTAGCGAGTTGACATGTTCAGCTAGCTCGTGTTAAAGTTGCTAACAAGTGTTGTTACTTCCTTCCCAGTCTTAACCCTTCGTCCTCTCCTGCCAGGTGAGTTTCTTCAAGTTTCGGTGCCGCTGACGTCGGAAGGCGTTGTCAGGCAAGAAACCGGGGGAGGAAACGTCCACTGACATGACCAAGGCCACAAAACTCACCTTTCTTGCCGCCGCGAACATAGCCCAGCTGCCTGCAACATGATTCATTAGCTGGCACAGAGTTCTGTGTGAGTTGCAACGCACCTTGGTTATCAGTGTTGCTGGTATATAAAGGCATGTAAAGGTATTAAAGGTATTTGCACACCATGATATGTGATCTTCTTTCCAGTTTAAAGCGCCTCGAGGCAACAGTTTTCGTCATTAAAACCTGCTTAAAGGTAAAATACCTGCTTAAATTTGTTCTGTAATCCACCATTCATGTAATCCACCAAATTACTCAAACTAGCAAGATGTGTGGCATGACAATTTACTCCAGTTAACCATTATCAATTTCAAGATGTGTAAAATAGATGTTTAATACCTAATTCATCAACCAGCCAGCTACCACCTATTTCAGGCTAACAGGATTATTTTTAGGAAGTGAAATTTTCAGTGACTCATAGCACAAAATGACCAACGCAGGGTTTTGACAGGGTTGAACTAATGACCAAGTATACTTTGTCAAGTGGAGACATTTATGTCTTTCAAAACCCAGTTTTTAACCTTTATGGAAAAAAAGGTCCCCACCCACTGGAATTTCAAGATACATGTTATCATCATGGTTATCATGTTCATTTCTTATCAGAAATAGACCTAACATTCGTACATACATACATACATACATACATACATACATACATACATACATACATTACAATTTAGGAAGGTTTCTGAAGAGTTAACTCAAAGGCAGTGCATGCTGGGAAGTCTGCTAATGACTAGATTACTTGATATGCCTTTAACTTTCCTGAGGTTTTTTTTTTGTTTGATTTTTTTTCCTTATAATTAGGCTATAGGTTTATTGACTCCAACGTTTTGTAATCACATTAACGTAATGCCATTACACGTAATCACTTTTCAGCCCTGGCCAAACATTGAGAGAATATTTGCCAAATTTTCTGAATAATCTTTTTTTAATTTTGTTTTTTTCAAATTCAAACCAATGCCAACAATCCTCTCAGCAAGGATACATTGTGTGTTTAAAAGATCAGGCAGAGCTGAAATGTCAAGATATCAGAGGGGCTCAGTTTCACACAGAATCCCCTTATAAGATATAATAACATCTGCTGAGTTCATTGATGCTTAGCAGAATAAATGCTGGCTTTTGATCGTAAGCCTGTAAGTCAGTTTCAAATCTGGCTAACACCCTTCATCATCATCAATATCCCCTTACTAAAAAGTATGTTTTTTGCTTCATCTGACTGAAGAAAGTCCAATACAATAATGTCAGTAAAGTCCTTGGCATACAATTGTCTCTGGAAATAATATTGTCATAACACAGATCATTTACTGATAGGCCAATCATAATCAATATATTCATCAATGTTAGTATCTTGAAGTTAATAGTTCCCATAGTGATTCCATCAGCCAAGAAATTATAATGCAGGTCTGTAACACCTGGTTTTTTTTTTAAATATAAAGGAAGCTCTTTATTTTCTTACATTTCTGTACATAAATGCTGAGGACCGGAGCCACTCTACAGTAGCATCGTGACTTAGATATTTTGTAAGGTATACAAAATAAACGAGAAGCAAAGAGACCAAAATACACCACAAGAAAAAAACTATTTAAGCAAAAATACATAATTTCATTATCCTAAAGTGAGAGTGATTTGGTATGATGATGCCAGAACTTCACATTTTATATATCTGCTAGCATATTACGTGATCATGATTAACAATAATTTTGCTTTTTGTCAACCCCCAGCATTCAGTATCTCCAAAATCCTCTGTACATCGCAGGGACTTTTGGACATGGAAGTGCAGTCTTTGACTCTCCCCGAATCTCAAGAAAGAAGAAAATGCAATTCAGCATGAAAACCCAAGTCTGGCTATGGAGACTTGGTACAACAAGAAGCAAATTTCCTCTGCTTGAACATGGATGCAGCATCATCCTGACGCTTATTTCCATGTGCAGAAAACGGCTGCTTCTGTGACTAGAGAGGCCGGCTTCACTGAACCTAAGTCTCTCCGTTACTCTCCAGTGTTTATAGACGACCAGGAGAGGGAGACAGAGGCAACAACAGCAACTCGGTTTAAAACAGAGCAGGTACCAAGAAATAGCATAAAGAAAACAACTTTTGAAATTTGCTTTGCGAGTATTTTTCAAAGAGTTTTCTTAATCAAAGTACTGAATAACTTATTAACATTCATATATTTGGTTTCTTTCTGTATATGTAAACATTCACAGTTCACACCCTGGCCTTTCCTTCTCCTCGGTGTGCCTCCTGAGGAATCTCCTCCTCCTCCTCCTCCTCCTCCTCTTCCTCCTCCTCTTCTTCTGTGTTGTTGCCGCCTCCTATCGGCTCGGCAGGGCAAGGCTCTGAAAGCGGCCGTCCCTCCTCCGAAGCCTGTGAGGTCTGGGCTTGTTCTGCTCCCTGCTCCCCTGATATCTGCTGGGAGGAGGCTGCATCTCCTCTCCTGGTAGGATCATTCTCTGCTACCCCGTCCTCTGTCTTTTCACAGTCCCCGTCCCGCCCCTCGGGTTCGTTCAGATCGGCCTCCTCCGCCTGGTTGTCAAAAACCGGGTCCCTGTCCCCGTTTTCCCTCGGGCTGTACTGTTCGCACGGGGACAGGCCGCTCCCGAAGGCCCCGGCCTCCTCTCCGGCCGACCTCCTGTGCTGCCTCGTGGGCGGGCGCCTCTTGAATGACAGCCGTGCGCGAGTCTGCGTGGAAAGGATGAGTGAGAGCCAGCAGGGAATTTACTGTACGTCTTCGAACCAGGATAACATTTCAGCCTACAACCTAGATCTCTAAGATGGTGGCAAGTTGCTAGTGTTGAGGAAGAAATGGAAAAGTACCTATATACTAAGCAACAGTCCCATATCCTCACCTATCCTCACTCCTCATGTAACCTTTGACCCATATTTACACCTTAAGTGCCTCAAACTCAAGAACATCTGCTTCACTATTATAGAATTAAACTCTAAAGTAACATCTTGTGTTTTTCTCACAGAGCTGTGAGCCTGGAATGTGCAAATGCCCAAATCCCATTGATAACATTGACTGAGTGGCCTTGGCAAAATAATAACTTGTTCTCTAGAAGAAGGAGGTCACCTCTTTTTACACATCTCCTTAAAGTGCTAGAACTATAATGATCATTGGTTGTTCAATTTTGTTCATATGACCTAATATCTTTTGAGACCAATGGCTTTATTATATTCTATCTGTATTAGCATAATCATGAATATTCAACACTATAAAACTCTGTGTAACCAGATTTTGAGTTACTTGGCTCCCAACCTGCAGATTGAAAAAAGAGTTTTGTTCCACACTAGAATATAAAAAAAAATAGCTACTAATCTGTGTTTCATATTGATGAGTGTGTATGGCATGAATGTTTTTCTGATAGTAACTTCTCTAATTAGGGGTCTTCTACTCTCACATGCAACTGTACAAAATGGTACCCAGCAGGACTCCAAAGGAGAACTAGGCTAAGGGGATTACATCTTCCAATCCCCCTTGCTGCTGCGCACATGCACTGCCGGGGCATCCTGCTCGGGCTTATCCGAGGCCGACTTAAACAGCCGACGCAGAACGCCCGCTGAGGAACATGTGTCGACGGGGAGGGGCCATGTGTCCGGCTGTGACGTCACTGCTCTCTCGGCCAATGGCGTGAGAACGAAACGCTTTCAGGGCCTTAATGTGAGAACTTCTCATGCTATAATTTAGTCACTAAAAACCCACATGCACAACGCCACGCAAACCTGTGAAACACAGCATAAGAGCTACAGCAGTGTTAGGTGTTAGGTGTTCTTATTTGAATTTACCACATAAAGTCTCTCCAAAACCATGAATAAGTAGTTTTAAATGTGTCATTCCAATCTCTTTGTGCTATTTTAAAAATGCTTGGAAAATCTGTAATAGAAGTAAGTAAAGTAAGAAAAAGAGTACAGTACAGTTTGGGATCTCAAAGTCATGCTGTACTACATGAGACTTACTGCCGCAAAATCAACCCAGCTGCAGTATGAGGATGACTCTAAGAAACCCCCAAACCAAGAATTTAAACCCCAGATCTATTTATCTTTTTAGTGTAAAACTAACACACAGCTTTGTGTGAGTTCATATGCGTACCTTGTTGAAGCTCGGCAGCGGGACGCCTTCAGGAGGGCTCTCGAAGCTGATGGGATCCTCCTCCTCGCTGGACTGCTGTGCGGGTCGCAGGCCGGGGCTCAGGGGGCTGAGGGGGCTGCAGGGCGGGGCGGGGGACAGCGGGGCGGGCTGCAGCTTCACCTCGGGACTCTTGGGCGAAGGCAGCAGGGCGGTGGGGGACAAAGCAAGATTGGCCTGGAGGGGGAAAGGACAAGGGACAAGACAGATCCTGAGTCCTGGAAACTACAATCTTATTTGTACAATGTGTTCTAATAACAGTCAATAGTAATAGTAATAACTGTAAAACAATAGTAATTGTTACTAATACTAGTACAAGAAGAGTAAAATTCATGATATTGTTGGAGTTTAACCCAGATTAAATTTAACATAGGAGTATCTACCTTGCTGAGTTATAAATATCATCATTAGCTGAGGGATAGAAGGAACACAATAATGTCTTCATGTAACGTTCAAACATGGGTATGTAATTAAAAGAAAGAAATTAACAATTTAAAGAAATGTTTTAAATTAAATCTCACAACTTAAAGTATTTAATTTCACAAAAGCTTTATGGGCGTTATACAGGTTTAGCTGTGTCATATAGGAGATTACTGTCCTGTTCTGCTTATACTGATCACTCCTGTGCCTGCGAGAATTACGTCCTGAAATGCCCTCCTTAGCTCTAAATGTTACGAATAACACCTGTGATGTTCAGTCAGAGAAATTAACAACATTATGTCCTGAGTTACAGCCCAAACCACTTGCTGAGTTTAGAAGAGAAAATCCTACCTGCACTGGGGAGAAGAGGAAGAGAGAGAAGCGGCAGCCCTTTTGTCCCATGGCTGCCCTCCGTGTGACTGGCTAACTAAGGAACGATGACGACTTAGAGCCTCAGCAGAGGATGGGTGCCCCGAGATCTCGTTAGCTCATCAATCTGAGCCGATTGTGGAGTAATCAGGGACAAGCCCTTCCCCTTTTTCTCAGCGTTCACACGCGACCGCTCAGGCACCGACGTCAACTGAACAGCGGGTGGCGGTAATGCTTTAAATATTATAAAGACTCCTGACTGTTGTGTCCTGTAATAACACGTCCTTGGTGAGGCTAGCAGTTGTTTTGTTTCTTATTTCCTGCACATAACACTCAAATATTGCAGCATGCACCCACCTGCAGCTTCTCGATGATGGGGGAGTTCTTCATCTTGATTTTGAAGGGATTTGGGGAGACAATGATAGGTTTCTGCAAGAGGACAAAGTCAGACCAGGGAGATAATGAAAACTAGCTCACAAAATCAGACAGCAGTCATTTGAAATGTGGAATGCTAACATAAACATATCCAGTGATACTTCTGACTATCATTTAGGAATTTGGCACTTATGGGAAAGCTTTTTCGGTGTCTTTTTAAGCAAGCAAACTGGATGCTCTCTTGAAATTGAACACTCATTCAAATGAGGGGTTGTGACAAATTGGCCAATATGTGAAGATGAATTTGTGGTTTGTATGTTAGGCAATAACACTGAGAAACTGATGTAAATAACACTCAGACTCTTGTAAAAATTAACTTTCCCAAGGTTTCACAAGGGAAAAAAATTGTTAACTTGTCGGTTAGGCAACAACACACACTGCATCTACTTTTGTGAAAATCTGTAAACAAATCTGTGTCTTTTTTTTCAGGAGAATTTCTTTGGATGAAGATGCCACCGCCAGATTTTCAGCACATGGGATAGGAAAGGAACAAAGTGACTCACGTCTGATTCCTCATTGTCATCTTTTTGGTTTTGCAGCTTCAGGGAACATGGAGGTCTTCTTCGAAACGGCCTCTACAAAGGCATCAGCAAGTAAACACAATATGTAGTCACAAGTAGCCTGTGGACTTGTACAACTCTATATTTGTATAAAAATAAAGAAGCATCAGTCAAAAAGGTTTACAATATGTGGAGTAATGTAATCATTACAAATCCTGCATATACTCTTCTACAGAGCCAAACACCATTGTTTTGTGTATGGTTGTCCATTAATTAGACAGATACTTCACCTCTTCGTTTGAGGTGGGCATTGGTAGAACATGACCTTTGAACCTTCCAGCCAGCTCAGCCACAGATGGCTTGGATGGAGAATCCTTCTGGAAAAAAGAAAAAAGCCACTGAAGAAAAACTGGAAACGCAACTGTATCTAATCAACAATCTCGATAGCTTGTTTGCGGCATTTTAAATTCTAACAGGTGTCCCATGTGTTGACGCCATTACTGGTAAATATGTGAAATATGTAAATAGACCATATGCATATACTTATGTTGAAGGATTATTTGCGTGACCTCACTTTTTTCACTTCCTTGGCACAAACCGCTCAAGTGCACTCATTCATAAACTGGCACTCTGTGTACTAGAAGCTACTTAGAAAACTTTAATGTGTTGAATGAGGCAATTTGTTGTGCAGCACAAAAACACACACAGTTACAATCAACAGACAAAATACTAAACTCTCACTTTCCATTATATATGTGATAGTTCATGTAAAGGGCATTATGAACGAGGTCTTATTCCTAGCACATATGACAACATAACCTTGAACTCCTGGATTAGCAGTGGGAGGAGAGATATTCAGAATACCATCTTCTCTGAGATTTGAGAACAAACTCTGGCCAAGAAGGATGAGCAGCACGGTGTTGCGAAATATACAAATTTAACTAAACAATATCAGGCAAGCTGGCAAAGCTTGCTGGGTCAGACCACAACTCCTCACAGCTAAAGTATATGCTTTCCAAAGGATTTAGTGTGACCATGACTGACAATAACCTGATGCTTGTCCATTTTCCCCTTGTCGTATCTGCTATGAATTCCTAATAATAAATTCCTCAACTGTTTTTTCTCCAGTGGAACTGTAATACTTTGAAACACACACACTCAATGAGACTGGATCAGAAATACTGCAGGCACGTTTTTCCCTAACAGGAGCTGGAAAGACTGAGTGATGTTATTCAGGGAAGTGACATGCCAGATAAAAACACAACACACACACACTACTGATAAGACTATTCTTAAATCATGGCATGTGCTAAGAACCGTTTCGCAGTTGAACAAGGAGCCATTAAAAAAAAAAAAAAAGAACGTTTCACTTCCCTCTCTCGACAGGAAAACGTGTCGAGGGTTGTGAAACACAGCAGGGAGGAGGCTGTTCAAACAAGAAAATGACTCCGCCAGCGTGTTGAGTTCATCACAGAGAGCCAGGGTGTTGTCCTTGGAGCAACTCCTGCAACTCCTCCTCTCCTCCCACTAAAGAGCTTGCATTTGTGGGTTTGGACACAGGAAGAGTGCCCCCCCCTTCTCTCTCCCTCTCTCTCAGCCACAGCTGCTCAACATCACAGCGCAGCCTGTGACAGGAGGGACCTGTCCTTGCAGCCTGACACTGTTATCACTACTTGGCCCCTTACTTTCTGTCTCTCTCTCTCTCTCTCCCACTATTCCCAGGCTGATTGCTGAACTTCCCTCCTCCTCTGCGCCGCCCTTTGATGGCCATTAACTCACTCCGCATATCTGTGCAACTGAGTGATAAGTTGGCCGATGCCTGTAGGTCTGCTTGTGTGCTGTAACGGAGTGTTTTACGTCTCGAAAACAAAATACCAGTATCAAAATTCCCAGTCGTATCACTTTTGTGCCAGGCGGTTGAACTGTGAATGGGGCGAGGCATTTGTTTACAAGACGAAGGGAGTCTGATCTGTCGTAATACTATGGCATTTCTCATGCATCATGTCCCTATTTAATGACTTGCATACAGCCGATGTTGGGCATTTGCCCCCTTTCCTCCCCTTCTCTCTCTCTCTCTCTCTTCCACACTCCATCTCCTTTCCATCCCACTTTTATTGACCACTAAAACCTCATGCGTCTCAGCTGCCAGTTCTGACACATTTCCTGGGTGTGCACCCTCGGCATCCTCCTCCCTCCCTCCCTCTCTCCCTCTTTCTGCACGGTTTGAGCCGTAGCCCATGGAAACACGGATCTCCCACGACATTACAAGCTTCACAGATACACACATTCCACATTTTAATCATGCTCTTTATTTTCCTTTTTTCTGCCCCCCCTCCCCCTAGTTTCTCAACATGACCTCACCACCTTGCTCCCTCCACCCAAACGTATTACAGCATCAGCCGGCCCCGCAGCGCCTCTGTTAATGCTTTTCGGTGCCGCCGCCGGGATCCTAATCCACACATCCCAGCCCTTTTCCTGCGCTCTCTTTTCTCATCCGTGATAAATACTAATCACTAGGGACCACCCACCCTCAGCCATTATTTTGTAACCCCCTAATTGTTTAACTCTTTCCTGTCCTTCAAAAACAAACGCCTCCTTCAGAGCGCAAAGTGTGGTCACGCCAGGACAGGCAGAGGAAGTGAGGCTTTGTTTGCTTAAATCCGCAAAGGTTTTCGATTTTTTTTCTTATCACTATTTCTGAAAATAACACAAAGGAGGGATGTCTAGCAGTACACTCAAACACACGTTCAAGAATGATTGTGTCCTTTCCAATAAGTTGAGTTTCTTCCTGAAATATGGGTTAATAATAAAGAAGGTTTTTAAAAGTGAACATCATCAAAAAACTGGTTTCTATGTATGCTGAGGGTGACTTCTGCTGAGGGTGACTTCTTCTATAAAATAATGTCAGAAATGGAATTTGGTCATGTACCTTCGTTATTACCTTTTACATTTACGTTTTGATTATTTTGGAAATTATCAGCTATTTCCAAAAGTGAAAGTGAGTGCTATATGCAAGATTTAAAAGGCTCCAGTGTTAACTATTCAACGACTTTCTAGTTTTAGACAAAGTCATTTCAGTTCCTTGAATAGCCTTCCCTGCCTCTTTTCACAGCGAGGCCTTATCTTTAACGACTGGCCACTGGAGCTTCTTCTTGCAGAACGAAAATAACCTCAAATTCAATATAAGTGGTTTCCTGCTCTTCAAAGTGACTTTGTCTTGGCATATTCAAGGCCAGCACATAAATAAACTGGTACCAATTAATCAGTGAATGATACGTGCTGTTTTACTCATGTTTAAAGTAAAAAAAATAAATGATAGAATTTATGAAAAGTGCCATAAAACTTTCACCATGCAACTTTAGCAGAAAACTACAGGAATGTTAGTCTTGCATATTTTGCTGTAATAGGTGTATCCATGCAGAGTATACAGATATGGAAGAACTTGTGAGCAGAAAAGTGAATTAAGTTTTATTTTTCATATGGTATGCATTCAAAAGCATTGTAATACTTTGGTTTTTGTCACTTAACACTAAGACAATCATTCCAAAAATGTCATTTAATGCGATAAAATGGGAGGTTAAATGAACTACAGTGGGTGTTGAGGGTCAAATAGTCTTTTGCAGTGTAGGAATTTCACGTGATATGAACAAGATCTACAATAACAAAGTAATTTTACAGAGTCAATGTGAGGAACCTTAAATCTATAGCATAAACAGAACAATGGGATATTTGTAGAATACCGAACCAAGCTATTTATTCATTTGCTTGTTTGTCTGTCTGTATGTCTACTCATTTGTTTTGTTCATTTGTATATATCTATTTGAAAATGTCACTGCAAATACACAAACTCTTTTTTTGGACTCGTTTTGGTCAGTATTTCATTACAATTTCAGATGTAATGAAAAGGCCAACAATGTGCATGTTGGAGTCAGCTGGGACCCCAAGCTCTCGGGAAGAGTGGGAAACTTCAGCCCACTGCAGGGGAGAGCAGGGCAAACTCTATTTCTGGGGCTCTAGTCCTGGGAAAAAGCCCCAGAGCGGTGAAGACAGCCTGGATCTGCTGCTCTGCTCTGTAACCCCTCAGCTCCTAGGAGAGATGTCCCTACATGTTCACCACCGCTCCCCACTGATCTGTAAACTACATCTGTAACATAATCCAGCATATAGGGCAATCGGGCATGTCCGAACAAGGAAACAGTGAAGAAGGGTCCTAATAGCAATGCTTTACACATACGATGGCAGCTTTCCAAAGACTGGCCCGGGTCGAGGTTAATAAGAGAACAAGCTATTTATGAACTCTGACTTCCCGGGAAATTCCCTTAGATTTCACTCGCTTACTATGCCTGTTAGTAGTCAAGAGAGTCAAAACATACTTTCAAACACATTAATTCACTTTGCAAAAACAGGAAATTTAATTCCATGGCAAACAAAGTCAATTCATCTTTATAGCAGAAATGTATCTGTCATACGAGGACAGCGGCAGCCTGGAGGTTAGCAAAGTGTCATGAAGTGTGTTCTTGATTGGAAAGTCACTGGTTTGAATCCCTACCCAGTCGATTTCACTTGATTTGAACTGCACTAGTTTACTTTTTAAGTCTTTTATCTTGTGGTTCTCTTGTCTATACTTTTGCACTTTTTAATTGTAAATTTTTTACCTTTACTGTATTTTTATTACTCTGTAAAGCACTTTGAATTGCCTCAGTGTATGAAATGTGCTATACAGATAAAGCTGCCTTGCCTTGCCTTGCCTTACCCACAGAAAAATAAAGGTGCGAACTGGAACCGAAAATGGTTCTTCTGACTGATGCCATAGAAGAACCATTCAAGAAGCTTTCAAGAATGTGAGAAATAACCAAACCCCCTCCATAGTATACTATATTGTGCAATTGCAAATGAAGCTATACAAGGGCAAATAAACAAAAACACAATGCAGGTGTCTAAGCAAAGGAGTTCAGAAATGGTTCTATAAAGAACCTTGGTCTGAAAGGTTCTTTGTGGAACCAGTAATGGTTCTATGGCATCACTCCTTTATTTTTCTGTGTGAAGGCTGGCTGGGAGAATGTGGGGATATATAATAACGGAGAAACCGCACACTGTGAATCAACTCCAGATAGAATCTGAGCAGATTGTCTATTCACTGACCCTGCTTCATGTTTCATTATTTTGTAAATATTGTCAGTAATATTCAAATTTCAGTCGAAATTTCAATCAATTCATAGTCAAATTAGATTTTTAGGGGCAATTGAAAGCTCTATTCCATACTATTCAGACAGCTGAGTCATAAGAAACGCAATCAACTGCAACCATTGCTGCCCAGGAGCTGATGGACCTCCAATATGGCTGCCAGAAGTCAACCTTACATCACCTGAAAGCCCTCTATAGAGGGCTGTGGTTGTGAGTGTGTGTTTAACTGTGGTGCTGCAGGAAAACAGTATGCATGCTCAGTCCACTTTATTTAGATAGTGAAAGGTTAACTCCAGACAGTAGGCCTATCTTCATTTCAAATCTGTGGAGGGAGACACGAGGTTTACTGTATGACCGGCAGAGAAGACAGAGAAAGACAGTTCACACAAAGCCTGCTATTGTCTGTTCCTGTGATTCCCATTGCCAGAGGCAGGGAGAAGAAGCACATGATGCCAGTCCCAGAAAACCCCTATATCTGCTTGGTAAAACAACGGCGGTCAAGGAGCAACAGGCCATGCAATCTGCCATCGAGTTGATGAGAATGACGTTTAGCTCCGGATCTTTAACCCTTCTCCAGTCTGTTGTAGCTCTCAATCCTCATAAGCTCTCACTGGTTAGCCCTACACACACAGTGGAAATCTGTGGAAACGAGGACCCATCTATAAATAAAGCGCACCGAGCACAGCTGTTCGGCAAGATCTTGTTCAATAAGCTCTCCAAGCGTAATGGCTTTGGTTTGAATCTGCGGACTTTTGTTTTCACAAGTCAGCATGTTCTGCCAGCGGGAAACCCGCCGCAGCGAGCAGCAGCACACTTGTTAACGGGGAAGAGAGCAGACAGGCACCTTCCCGCTCCCTGCCTTTCCAGGAAAACATGATGTGTTTTTGGACCGGCCGTCATCTGAATATCTCACTTTTCCACTGCCCTCACTGGCACTCTGTTTGTGTGTTTTCGCATGTGGTGTGTGTGTGCGCGTGTGTGTGTGTGTGTGTGTGTGAGTAGAAGCATCCAGAAGAGGGGCCTCAGTCCGAGGGATGAGGTAAATGGACACTCTCATGTAAGAGGCGTTGCTGTTGCTGCCGCTGCTGCCTCGAGGGGAATGGGAGGTGCTGCAGACACGGACTAGTACTGTAGGGTGTGGAAACATAAATATGAAATAGAAATAATAAGCGTGCAAAGAGAGAATGAAAACACATCCAGAAATAGAGGCCAGAAGACCTGAGAACAGAAAGCTGTTGATAAATTAGTATTACCCGAGGAAGATCACAAGACCGAAATGTTGTATGTCTATGAAAGAGACAAGAGACAAATATTCTGAAGTTAAAGCACATACACTACCAGTCAAAAGGTTGGACACACCTGATTGAAAGTACTATGTTTTTCATTACCTTAAAGCCATTTTGATCTAAAGGCTTAGGCTTAAATGCTTGAAATGTGTTTCTTAGACAAATATAAATAGTGAAGTTTATGCCTATGTATGAATTTCTTTCCACAGCCTTTGCCTTTCCATCAAGGCAAAGGGCGGCTGCTTTAAAGAATCTAAAATATAAGATAGTTTTGTTTTGTTTAACACTTTTTTGGTCACTGAATAATTCCATTTGTGTTATTTCATAGTTTTGATGTCTTTACTATTATTCTAAAATGTGAAAAATAGTAAAAATAAAGAAAAATGCATGTGTCTAAACTTTTGACTGGTAGTGTACACGTAGCTCAAGCTAGTCAAGACATTTCAGAAAATAATGAAGATACTAGAGATGACAGAGCCAGGCTTGTTTGTGGAATTCGCTGTGATATTTCACTATGATAACTACAACAGCCCGCTTGAGATATTCCAGCTGCTGTGCAATGAAATGGCCAAGAGTGGAGAGTGAATTATCAGTTAAAAAAAAAAAATAAAGATATAAAAAAAATGTAAACAGCTCACAACATAGAGTACTTCTTCCAGATTCTGCATGTTGTTGTGGTATTCTCATCCACTCCGGTCTAGCAATCACGAGGACAAAAACCATCTGGCCTGTGGATCAGCTGGGTGGGAGCTGGAGGCTGAATAGCACAGCTACTATCACACAGCGCAGCTTTGGGATTACTTCATTCAATGAAGCCTCGCTACCCCCCCCACACACACACACTTGTTATAGCTCCTTAAAAGATTCAGCTCGACAGGGTTTGGATTCCATCATCCATCACCAGTGGAGATGCAGCTGAAGACGCCCCGACTTGGGACCTTGCATTCTTTAGGATCAAATATTCTGCAGTATTAGACAGCATGCAGGGGAGTGTTGGGAGTTATGGAAAATGGGGAGCAGCATATGTGAAAGGTCACAGTCTGGACTCAAGCTTATAATGAGTCAGTTCCGACTTGAGGATTTTGTCTCCAAAAGTTGTCTGGGGCAGTTAAATTGAGCCTAAAGTTGTGTAGTGTGCACCCAGCTTAAGACACCTTTCATACTTCAGTGAACTCCTTACATCTCTTTATGACAGAACTTCCGGGAAACCAACAGTGTGTTTTTCATTGTCGATCACAGTTCCCTCCTCTCTATCTCCTCTGTGGTTCCACCCTGCTATCTCTCTGCCCCATGCCCTACTTGGGGCCGCAGCTCAGGCTGCCGCCGGGCAGCCGTCTGGGCAGAGTCTGACACAGCCTCATCCCTGATAGCAGGACTTACTGTCAGTGGCTGGCATGCAGGAGATAATCACATCACATGTCAGGCATATAGCACAGCCTCATGCACTGTATAGGATGCGGGCCTTTAAAGACCCCATGAAATGAAAAATAACATTTGTTATAAGTTGCTGGACTTGGTGTACACCTATTCACCAATGCAGGCCAAAAATGTATAAAAAAAAAAAAAAGTTTATTTCTAGAAATCTGACCCGCCCACTTCCGCAATATTCGAATAAGTCCCTCCCATCCTGCCCTAACTTTCTGTTTAATTCAGAAATATGTCAATACACGGAAGCAAATCACACTCTCCATGCCACTTCATGGGGTCTTTCAGGGCAAGAAACAAATAAAGCAGCATAAAGGAAGCAGTGTATAAACAAAGTCAGACTTGCCCATTAATCAGATGTCTTTATGAGTGGCATGAGCTGTACTACTCAGAAACAAAAACAGAAGAGATAGACGTGAAAAAAAAACACTCTGGTAAGCCCAGTTCTGTTTTATTTGCTTACACTACACTGCACACTGCACTCTGAATGGAAATCCAGTCATAACAAGACACCATGACATAAAGAATGGTCTACAATTACTTACAATTACTTTCATGCTGATGCTTTACAGTCCATTGACTGAGTTTCACGGTTAGTTAAGAGTCTGTTCTATGTTCAGATCAGAGCAAACCATTCATCCTTCACTCAAACACATATCAGACTGTATTTATCATTGACAGTGTCCAGTTTTGACAAGCACCGCACATTATACCAGTGGATCTCCCCATCCTGTATTTCACAAACAAAGGACCAAAGGATGCTACAGTACTCTCTCTTTACTGTGGCAGTATGGTGGATGTAATAGTTTTACTAGTAGTAGCCTAGTAGTAGTAGTAGTAGTAATAGTAGTAGTAGTGGTAGAGGTAGTAGATATAGCAGTAGTGGCAGGAGTAGTAATAGAAATAATAATAACAACAACAACAATAATTATTATTATTATCAGTACTATTATTATTAGTAGTAATTATTAATTATGGTGTCACACTAGAAAAGTGACAAACTGTTGTAAAATAAAAGTAATAAAACCAACTCATTAGTAAACTCTTGGCTGCTACAGACAGAGTTCCTGTGTTATTGCTCTCCTCACTTTACTATGCATTACATAATAAATGTGCATGCCATATGGTTGGCAAGGCAATCCCATATACTCACTCCTCTAGCTCCGGTGTTTTTCATAGTGCCGTTTTTTCCCTCAAAGGATAACCACCACACACACGCACACACACACACACACACACATACAAATGCTCAGGTGCACATACACACACACACACGCACAAAATTTCCAGTTTGTCTGCTTAATGCCCGGAGGTTCTAACATGGGACACCACAAAATTTAAGAATTTCCATGTGCTAATCCTCTGGCTTAAGGCAGTTACTGTAAATCAATACTTGTGAACATGAACAACTCTTTCCTAAAGCTGGAAACCACAGAACTAAGGCTGTGATGTCATCAAGATACACAAAGCTGGAACAGTTCCATTGACGGTGAACGGGAGGCTGACTATGGACCCATATAATGTTTGTTTAAAGCGGCACTACAGGCAATGTGTGTAAAAATACACCCGTCCCATCAGTCTAAAAACCCAAATTGGGGCTGCAACAGAGAAGAGCGTCCCATAGATTTTTCCTATTTGCCCAAATCAATTTCTGGTGTCGAGTTTGCCGGTGGGAAACCTTTTCGGCGCTCAAGAAGTGACGAATCAAAACTGTTAAAAAGCAAAATGCAAAACTTTCACGTAAACAGCAGTGAGTGAGCGATCCGTCCATGAAAGCTGGACGCACCAACGACGAAGCAGTAGAGGTTTAGCTCCGAAAGGGTGCAGTTTACTGAAGTCACGTTACATGATTTCCGGGTAATGAAGTCCTTCAAACTTTCAAAAATTGGGGTTCACCAAAGTGTGACTCTGCCGAGTGCAGCTTCAAGTTTTTACACTCGAAATAGCTTCATCTTATAGAAACTGCAACAGATAGAAAATGGGTATCTCTAGGAAAGCCCCCTATTTTTTACTTTTTTTTTCATCTTTTCCAGATTTGGGAGCAGTCCAAATTCTTTTCCCTCATTTTTGGCTATGGAGAAAAGTAGTAAATGAACTTCCCTGCTTTTTAGGAAAGCATAACTGAGTCCTGAAATTCAGCAGTGTAAGAGTAGTTTCTGTGTATGTTACTAATGTGCTCCCTCGCTTTCTGTGGGGAAAAGGCGTTTCTCCTATTTACCACATCACATTAAATACTTGAGAATTTTAAAGAGCGGAGCATGTTATGCAGGGAGGAGACCTGCAAGCAAGCCCTGCAAAAAAAAAACAGATGTCTAGAAGGACTAGTATACACTTCCTATACCATAAGAGCATGTTTTTCTTTTAGCTTTAGCATACATAAAATGGGTAAGAGGTAGAGGAAGATGTTCAGCCTTCTAAAAGAGGAAGCAAGAGTTTTCCGCTGTTTTCAGGATGGGTGTTGTAAGTGTAATGTATGTAACTGTATATTTTAAAACAAAACATAAGAGTCATAAGCTAAAACAAAAATGAGGAATGGCATTTACTCCACACATTTATCACAACTAACTAACTAACACACACTGGCCCGTGACAGATGTTCTGTCAGTTCCACTTCCTGTCTCTCACACTGTGGTTACTTGTAGTGAAAGTTGTTACCAAGTCATTACCACAAACCTGCTTCCAAACCATATCAGTCTACATCAACAATAATGTTTCTATAGTGAACCAAAGCATCTATGTGCTCTGAAGTACCAGAACACGAGAAGACTTTGTGTGTGTTAATAGCATAACAACATGGGACAAGGAACCACAGTAATGCTATAATACTTTTTAGAAGGATACCATACAAGTATCACCACAAAATGTCATGCAGCTACTATAGGACACAAATATATAATAAAATACCACATAAAATCTAACAATAAAGGGTAAAAATATCAATAATGTCACTATAAGTACCCAATACACACTACAAGTCCCTATAGGATATTATAGTGTTACCATAGGAGATAAAAAAAAAAGAAGGAAATACCATAAAGTATGAAATTCATTATAACTTCACTATTGATTACCACACACACTGTAAGTCCCTATAGGTGTATCATAGGAATATTATAGTGTACCATCGGAGAGAAAAGCAAAATACCACAATATAACATAAATTCACTATTGGCCACCACCACACACTGTAAGTTTCTATAGGAATAGCCTATTATAGCAGGTAATCTTGTGATTTTTCGTTAAAGCACACCTCGCAGAACGCAGTGTTTAAATTGCAGCTACAAATGGCTGCACATAGGCTACTGTACCTATCTGCATAATAATCATTATGCTTTTTATGCATTATGCAAACATCTGCTCTAGTGTCCCAAATCACACAGAAAACACGATGAAAAGTAGTTGTTACCTCCATCCTGGGGATTGTGCCACAGCTCCTCTCCTCCTGCTTGCTTTCCGTTATGCCTCTTGAAGCAAAGTCTCTTCTCCAGCGTGGGGAGACGAGTATGTGCAGCGCGTGAACTGCTGGAACAGGGCTGGGTGGTTTGTGTTTATATCTGGAGCCATACCAGCCTCGTGGAGGAGGAGTGGACAACATTCACGCGCTGATTCGTGCGCTGCGCTGCTCTCCATGCGTCAAGCGAGAAAGGTTAAACACAGAGCTTCCGGCCATGGCTTTCAAAATAATACATATATTGACAGACGTCTTAAGCACGTTTTCACAATATGCCATCAGGCCGCAGTAGAAATTCATATTAAAACACTTGAACACTTGAAACTGTTTTGAACTGATAGTCTATCAGAAAGATATTTAGATCTCGATAACGCAAAACGATGCAGTTATCTTATTGACATTGTCTCTTTCATCTACTAGCCTATATTAACACAGGTTTGCAACATTGGTGCAGGTAGCCCATCAGCTTTATAAAATTTTTGAGCTACGCAAAGTAGCCTACCATAATTAAAATAAAGATATACATAAAGATGAATCTGTTTAGGGTTTTTCTTTTTTGTCTTTTTTCGATAGTCAACAGCAAGGCCTATTCATTTTTATTTATTTTTTTTTTTACCTTAAATTCACTCACACACAAGACACTTTTTCATCAGGAAATACCATGCACATTAACATATTTTACATCTAGAATTTCACTCCAATTCATATCTTGATGTTTTGTTGTGTAGTTCACCCGAATACTTTTCTTTTTACACTTTTATTTTGAAGGCAACATTGTCTAACTTCTGGTATTATATGTCCCTCTCTCTGGCTGATTTGACTCAGCGGAGGAGGGACATCAACAGCAGCACAATTTCACAAATTTAATCAATTCTCACAGTGCACTTCTAAATCGCTATATATTCAAACTCACAATATTGTGTATGGGATTGTGTATTTACTAGACTTTAGACATTTAGCATTGTCCACCTTAACAAAAAATCCCCATAATATTCCCTTTAATATTGCTATAGACACTCAGTGTGTGTCTGTTTTATATTGTACTTAGTCTAATGATATTTTTCTTTATCTCCTATGCTATCAATATACATTCCTATAATTCCTACAGAGACTTTTGCTCTGATACTTGTTTCATTCTAAAACTTATTATAGGATTAAGGTCTTCATAAGAGCAGAGCCACATGCAATAATAAGTGTAACATTATAGACTAAACTTGAATCTCTGGATCTCCAACATTACAAACAACCACAGAGGAGTTCAAAGGTCAGAGCCATACAATATTCCTGTGACTAAGCTACTTAAATATCTAAGCTACTTTTCACTTATTTATTTTCATTGTATTTTATTCTTACTTTCAGTTCAGCTCATGACAAAAGAGAGGGAGTGACTCTGCTGTCCTGGCTGGAGCGAAGCCAGGAGGGCAGAGAGTCGCTCAAGTGGTTTGTGGTGTGAAAATGTAGAGTAGCCGACTGATGGATTGGCTTGTAACTCACCAACAACACACCACACGGCCACAGGAAAGGGTTTTTTTCATATTGATATAATGACCACACAGTATTCCTTGCATTATCTCTAGGCCAAAGGTCATGATGGAGAAATATGACCATACTAATATATTCCTTCAGTTTAGTAAACTCAACCCATATCCTCTCGTAGCAAACAGTTCACATGGAGAATGTGTTCTGAACTTCATCAACACTTACAAATACAGACAGTGACAGTGTATTCCATTACTGAAAAAGAAAACATTTTGTGGTTTACCGGTCAAACAGTCAAAAACAACTTGTGATCCAGTTTCACAGGCATGAATATTGTCTAGTCCTTCACCAAAACAAAACCACTTCTGGTGACTAGAGGGCTTAACGTTTTTTTAGAAGGCCTAACAGCAAGTAATGTTCATAAACAAACACTTCAGAGACACCAAGCAGATATATTATTTAGCTTCCAAATTGAAGGGAACAGTCCTGATTCAGAGAAGGAAACAGGGAACTACTGTAGTTTACTAAAAGAGAGGGATCACGTCAAGAGTGACGTGATAAGAACTTAAAAAAAATATTATTATTATTGTTAGAGGCCTTTGAAAGTAGTGTGGAAGTGCCTGATGGTTTACAAAAGGCAAAGAAATGTTTGTGGTCTTTGTCTTGCTGTCATGGCTGTGACAAGAGTACAGAATCAGGGGCATGTCTAACCCAGGTGCCACCCCAAAATCCTTAGTTATGATTGGCTGATGGGCATGTTAGAGATGGGACCATCAAGCCAGCGCATTGGGGTTTTTTTGTTTGTTTTTTTCAAAACTACGCTCCTGTGTTCCAAGAAACATGCCTTCAAGCAACGGGAAGCAAAGAGAAAACCAAACCAGGGGTCTTTTAATGGGACAAAAAAAAGTATATCTCATCAAACTGAATGGCAAACATGAATGCAGCACCTGAAGATAAAAACCAAGAGGTAATGTTAGTAGCCTACATTTTTTATATGCATACAGTAGATAGTTATGCTTGGAAACATTATGGATAATTCTGGCTATTTTCAATCTGGGCCTTGTGTTCAAAATTCTATCACTTAATTCAGTGATTCTCAACCTTTTTCATATTAAGGACCCCTAATTTAGAGTCACAGACCCCCATTTGATTAAATTTTTTCTCTCGGACCCAAATCTGAGAATATTTGTTACCAGTATGTCCAGAATTCCATGACTGTCTGTATTGTAGGCACATTGCAGTGGAGGAAAAGTATAGTTGCTTATAATGTTAACTCATGTTTTTTTTCACATTATGGGCTGTGTCAGAGTCACATTTTCGAACGTCAACCCCCCCCTCCATTGCAAAGTTAATATACCTATCTACATCACACTTCAGCAATATATTAAGACTTCTTTTACAGCTGCATTATATGAGTAAATAATTTTGGACCAAAATGTCAACTGGAACCTTTACATTCCAAGGTCAAGGTGTGTGTGTGTGTGTGTGTGTGTGTGCGTTGGAAGTCGACTCCATCTTGTCCTCCTTGTTCCTCTTCTTTTACGCCTTGCGTTACTCCAAAACGCAAGGCGAGTCTACGCAGCAAGCTACGCTTCTTCTTTTTCTTCTCCAAAAGTTTATTGATGTCCCTCTCCAGAACAGCAATCTTATCCATCATTAAGGTTTTTTTCCTGGGCCTGGACTGGGGCCTGTTCCTGGGCCTGTTCCTAGGCCTGTTCCTGGGCCTTTTCCTGGACCTGTTCATGGGCATGGACCTGGGCCTGGACTTGGGTCTGTGCCTTTTCCTGGGCCTGTTTCTGGGCTTTGGCCTGTTCATGTTCCTGGTGCTGGGTCTTTTCCTGGGTCTTTTCCTGGACCCGTTTATGGGCCTGTTCATGGGCATGGACCATGTGCCTTTTCATGGGCCTCTTCCTGGGCCTTTTCCTGGGCCTCTTCATGGGCATGGACCTGGGCCTTTTCCTGGGCCTCTTCATGGGCATGGACCTGGGCCTTGACCTGAATATGTGCCTTTTCCTGGGCTTGAACTGGGGCCTGTTCCTGTTCCTGGTCATGGGCCTTTTCCTGGGACTTTTCCTGGGCCTGTTCATGGGCATGGACCTGGGCCTGGACCTGGACCTGTGTCTTTTCCTGGGCCTGTTTCTGGGCCTTTTCCTGGGCCTGTTCATGTGCATGGACTTGGGCCTGGACGTGGACCTGTGCCTTTTCCTGGAGAAGCAGAAGAGTCCAGGCCCAGAACCAGCTTGAAATGTTCTTCTGCCTTGATCATCATCAGATGTTCCTGGCTGCTCCATTTCTTCTGGACCTGTTCCTGGGCCTGGACCTGTTCGGCCAGGCCTAGGAACATGAACTGGACCTGGTTCTGGGCAGAAGAGTCCAGGTCCAGAATCAGCTTGAAATGTTCTTCTAAATATATTCTCAAATATACAGTATGTGAAATGTATTCTTTGCAGGTTGGGATAGTTCTGATGTCACTGAACTGCATTTGATCCCAGCAAGCATGAGCAAACTTGAGACCTGCATCTTGACTTGATTTCTTATCAGTACTGATTTGACAGTTTGAAATATTTATTATTCTCAGGCAGGCTGCAGGCAAAACTCCAAACTACAATCTCCAGTTAGACTGTTCCATGTAACCTGAGAATTCATTTAACTGTACAAAGGACTAACAAGGGCTGAGATTAGCATCCATAACACTTCAAACATCTGCATTTGTTTAAGTATCTACATAGCAACAAACATAAGAGACATATAGGCTACATCAGTGATTCTCAACCTGTTACATATCCCCGTCATAATGGCCTGAACATGCCACTGTACAGACTGAAAGTGAGATGTATCGGCACAAAACCTGACTTCCATGGGCCTACTAGACAAAACCCTCTCAGTCTTTCTTATGTTCGCACAAGATAAATACCTCACACCTCTAAATATGTGGTCACGAAATTCCCTGCGCCTTCTATCACAGCAGTTTTCACAGCTCAACATTTGCAGCGTTACAGATGATTGACCTCACAGTCTGTTCAGGGTGGGAAAAGTGATGAGACCCAGCAGGAAAGATAGTGAAACCCACAGACTTCCTAGAGACAGATGCCGTCAGACTCTCAAGTACCTGGCCCTTGGGTTTCGTTATGGTGCTTCGCCCCTTTAAAACACTTTATTAGCAACCACAAAACATTAGATTCCCACCTCATGCTGTCTTACACCTTTTACGCGACTGAATTCCTAATCATTATCACTATTGCAAAGATTGCACCGTGTTGTGGTTGTGTTCTCATAAGGTTCTCATAAGTAACAGGTGTAATGTTTTGCTTGGAAGTCGTGATTGTCGTGGGGTGAGACGGGAATGGGACAACAGCTGGAGCTTTGCAGGTGTGTGTGTGTGTGTGTGTGTGTCTGTGTGTGCGTGTGTTGCCATCTGCTAGATACTCTTAGTTGACATATGGCTGCAAAACTAAACTCTGAACTCTGAATTGGGTACTCTTTGCTCTTTTGCTCACCCATTCATTTTCTATGGCCGCCCGGACCAGAAACTACACAGATGTCCTAAATTTGAATAAAACACCTACCCTTCACTAAAAGTTGTGAACATGATTTTATTGTGTTCTGATACCTAGTTTGTTTTTACCATTTTTATGACAGCAGAAAGTTGTAAATGGGTCAGATTTGACCGTAACACAACGAGAAGGCTAGACAACCTCCATTTCAACGCAGCTTCCTGTGGCCAAATGCACGGACCATCAGGACCAGCAGGACCAGCATGCATAGGGCAAACAAGAGGTGAATACGTGTTGTTGATGATTTGTGGAAATGGGTTGAAAGCAGGAACTGATAAAGATTTCTTGGAGATAGAGGTAAAAACCCATGACTCATTTACTAAAAGAGAACAGAGAAAAACATAATGATGCAGTGCTTGCAGTTTGAAAGTAAGTTTTGATGAATCTGAGTCGCAGGGAAGATGGTTATGGTGTTTTGATATTGCTGTATTTGCCCTTATATATGTGTAATGTAGTCACTATGTGTCACTATGGATGAATTCCCCACTAGCTCAGCTGGTATATCTGTCTCTCCTGACAGAAAAATACTTTGGCTCCCCCCTCTGGTGGAAAGGACCATTAGACGGAGATGATGTTGCTGATGCAGCTGGTGGAGAAAACATTTATCTACCAGAGGGAATTAACTGTGTAATTGCGGTAAAACTTGGAGAGGAATGCAGGTGCAAAACACATTGCAAAGAGAGTAGCATGGGATTACAGGCTGATATAGGTGTAAATCTATGTAGTCTTTGCCATTACAGGATCTGTCATAAACTTGTCTCTTTTCTGTGGTTTAGTAACAAATGAAGACTTTTATCACTTTTATCTTTGAGATGTCAAATTTCACTAATAATACAGAAACACAACAATCATGAAACAGTTTCCACATGTCAAAACGAGGCAAAAAGGGAACTCCAAACAATTTTTCTTTTTTACCTTGATTCTTTTTTCTTGCAAACACATTCTCAACACATCTCAGTCACTTTGTGGGAAGCTGCTGGTTTAAAACAGTCTTGTAAGAGGCATTAAAGAATCTGGAAATTAATTTTCACACTGACTGCAAGGAGAATATAAGCAGCAGTGCCTCATAATGTGTCCATAATATCACTGTGATAATCACTAGATTAGCAGTGGGCAAGTAGAACCACTGTACTGCTTGTCATTTGTGAATTATTGTATAAGCATTCTAGTTATTATCAACCTAATAAATCTCTCTGGGAATATATTGCTGCATTGAAATTTAAATAGACCTATAATTTAAAGTTGAACCTTGATAGGAACATGATAAGATCATACCATATTTTAAATTCTTTTGTCTCAAGCCAACACTACACTACATGTAGTAATTACACAGGCAAAAGAGATGTGTGCTATACTCGTGAGAGGAGTATTGATAGAATAGTAGATATAGACAAAACAGTAGAATAAAAACAACAAATAGTATGATTTTAATGCTGAGAGATTTGCGGTGCTGTGAAGAAGGCCTATGGGAGATGATGACAGTCCTTCCCGGCCAATCTCTTCATTATCAGTAAAGAAAATAACCAACAGTGGAGCTGTGCTGCTGCTTGTTGATCTTTCCTGAGGCGATGGCAGAGCGGCCGGAGGGATCTAAGGTTTTACAGACCGCTCTCCTCTCTGCTCTCCGCTCCTCTGGCAGAGACAAATGGTTTGATGAAAAAGTGTCGTGAGGGTGAGTCAGCCCAGAGCGACTCTGTCTCTTTGTGTTTGTGCCAAACCAAGGCCCAGTGAATCATGGGTAAAATCACGACGGATTGTGTAAAGACGAGTAGGATGTACAGTTGACATAACCTGGAAAAAAGTGGGTTTGTCTTGGGTTTAGAAATGATTCAGGTTAAACAATTATAACTTGAACATCACCTTCTTATTTTCTATTTTAGTTTTCTGCGGCATCAGAGAGGACAGCAAACTAAGAATTTAATTGTTGTTTTGTCTGTGCATATGACAATAAAGAACATGAACTTGAATTTATAGCCAGCATGGGGCACAAAATGGCCGATTTCTAATCCAAAACGCAACATGAAAGAAGAACTCAGCAAGGGTGTGGAGATTATCCCATTGAATAAGATACTAGCAATAAACTCTGCCTCAGCTGACAACCTCAATATCTTCTTCTCCCCCTCTCTGAAACGCACTTAGAGCAGCCATTACTTTGAATATGGTGATGCAGGGACGTTACCTGCCAGTGTAAATCTAACTGAGGACCCAGGTAATATAATAGCGGTGTCAGATTACATCTGACGGCCGGCACGTACACGGCCCCCGAAAACCTCAGGGGCTCAGGTGGCCTCTGCATTACACCCACACACACACACACACACACAACACTTATCTCATTTTCATATTTATCTGCTCTTATCAGGTTTATGTTACCTGTACCGGAAAGATGGCACACACACATAAACATACACACACACACACACCGGAATATCCAATCTACACAACAAATGGCCCACAGCTAATAGGTTTTACTTGGTATGTTTTCTTTCTTGATTTATGAGAACATCTAACAAACAGCATGATAACAGCATTGCTCACCATACATTACACTTCAAAACAAATGGAATTGTACAACAGATTGTAGCTGAGACTACAATTAAGCGTTATAAATGAAGAGTCATTTCAAAGGTGGCACACATCATCTTTCATTAATGAAGAGGGGTTTCTCCTCAATCAGTGTGTGGATTAATGATGTCTGTGGAGTAGAACTGAAATGGTGTGTGTGTGTTAGATAAGCATTGGAAAATATGTTTCAGTACACATAGTACATGTAAATACTTTTGCATTAGGTGTAACAGTGCTGCAACCTCTACGAACCAGTAATCCCTTAAAATAACTTTACATTTACATTAATTCACCCCTTAATTCATGCAAAATCCCCTTAAAATTAGTTAAGGGAGTTATTAATGGTGGAGACCCCATCAAAACCCCCTTAATCACCCCTTAATTTTTGACTGCTTGCTTTCTAATTTAATGTCAAATTCAGGGAGGCAGGAACTTTCCATTAATAACTCATTAATAACCCTGTAAACGATGCACAAAAGGCATTCAAAAATCCCTTAACTTCTAGTGTCTCCACGAACCAACCCATGAATAAATCCCTTAAAAACCCCTGATACTAACCTTACTTTTTAAAAACGATGTTATTATTAATGGATAATTCATGTTTATGTAGTGGAGAAATTAAGGACATTTCAGGGATAAAATGAAGGGGTTTGGCTTCATAGCTGAAAAAGAAAATGTGAACAATTCTGAATATAAAATCTCTTCCTGGAACCATGGAAGTTTTGCCCTTATTGTTCTGAAAGCACTGAAGAATTAATGAGCTTTTTTTTTTTTGCTGACAAAACGTGACAAACTTTATCACGGAGGGGTCACAGATAATCCGCTGATGACACACACTTGATAATCATCATCCAGTCTTTGTGAACAATAAAATAGTACAATAAAATACATTACAGTATATTTGCATTGAACTGCAGTGGAGCTCTTAGCCCTGGTTTCCCCCTCAATAAAGATAATATAGAAAGACATTCCTCCTCTGCACATCTCTGCTGTCGGTGGCAACTTCTCTCTTTTCTTCATTAGCTGCCCCTCATGTCCTGATGTCATGACGACCCCCCCCCCCCCCCGTCTCAGACCCCAGTCAGGGTTTCGTTGAGGGCGGTGGTGTCGTCGATCACGGACAGCTGCGTCTGGCCGCGGTGCGCCTGCCTGGGCCGGTGGTGCAGCAGGAAGAGGCGTTTGGCCGCGGCCCGGTACTTGCGGGACATGAGGTTGTAGAGGACGGGGTTGATGGAGGCGCTGAGGTAGCAGAGCACCATGGACGCCACGTTGAAGTCCTGGCTCACCTTGGCCGTGTGGTAGTCGTCCACCTGGGCGAACAGGTTCCTGCCGATGTGGTAGGGCAGCCAGCAGATGACGAAGGCCAGCACCACCACCACTAAGAGGAAGACAGCCGGATGAGGAAACCAGTTTAAATTAAAGGGGCGTGAAGTAATCTATGACTTTTATCGACCCCTATTGGCAACTAGCAGGACGACATCGACAGAATTTATCGTCTCCTATACAATTCCTTCCACCCCCAACCCCTCTCATCCCCTTAAAGTTGAAATCTGTGATGCCCTCGATTTCCCCGCTTTGTTTCCCCCTATGGTGGCGAAAAGTCGGTGTTGCCGTCAGCTCTCCAGTGTTTGTCTAAAGTGAGTTTTGAAAACCAGAAATCTCAGCATCTGGTGAAGTAACCGCTGAGTCACTGGTATTGATCAACAAGCCTATCAACCCCCGCAGATTATTGTGTGCTATAGGGCAATAAAAATCTGACTAATTGCCCCTTTAAAGGATGAGAAAACCCAATTTAATACATCACAAAAAATGCATATGGCCTACATGATTAGTATAAGTGAATCGGCTTCATTAACAATAAATGGAAGACTGACATTGTGGATTCACAGAGCGAGCAGACACCACAGTCACCCCTAGAATCAATTGATATTTTCTAGCCCTAAGGGAATGATGATTATTGACTGCTGAGATGTGTGACACCAGCAGATTAAACAGCAGCCCAGGACTGTGGGAGCATGTAAATTTCCATTAAGTTTGATTTATGGAGGCTTCTGATGACAATTCAATTTGGGATTCAACAAATGTGAACACAAAAGGGCAACAAGCCTGACGACATGAGCTCTGTGCAGTGTGTGCTCAGCTAATGACCAGCATTAATATCATAATGGATACATCATGATTAAATATTTGGGTATTACAGATCGGCCTGGTCACGGTCTTCTACTGTAAAACAGGGTTTCCTGCACAATATGCCAGAGCTGCAAATTAAGCCAATCAGTATGTGCTGTAGAAGGACGTCATTAGCTTCATACAAAACAGAATAATTAGCCTGCTGATATCACAACAACACGGACGTCAACAGCTTTTTTTGTTTATATTTCAAACTCCTGCAGGATAAAAGCATCACAGAAGACTGTAAAAGCACATAAAGTGGGACAGAATTAATATTTTGGATCTCGTTCTAAATGGAGTACAAATCAGTCTAATGAATAGCTTATGTTAAAACTATAAAACAGATGAATTTGCATTTGTAAACACACAACTCTCTGCCAAAGCTAGAAACCAGAAATGCTAGATTCTGATCTGTCAGCCTGGCTTTGCTCCATTTGCAGCAAAAGGAAGACGGACTGTGGACCGATGGATTGTTTGTTTAAGCTTTTAACAAACAAGGTTTTTTTGGTTTTGTTTTAAATTATGCTGTCAGCCCTGAATCTGAATCGTTCTCTTTCATTTCTGGTCATAAGAATCAGAAAGGGATTTTAAGAAGCAGAATCATGCAAGTTAGCAGGTACCTGAGAGGAATAACATAAAACGTCTCTGTATTTGTGTGAATTTGATGGTCAATATGTTTGACTGACTGAGACTCTAAATCGAAGATGTAAGTTTACTTTGGCAGACTCAAATCTAAAACTTAGAAAATAACAGTAATCGGGCCAACTGCTATCTGCTTCCTGGAGTTTCCCTCAGTAGAGACTTTTATTTTGTTTTATTTAACCTTTTTCTAACCAGGTGAAATCCCATTTAAAACACAAACTAAACTACCTAATGTAAATGAAGCCTGACATTCAGTGGTAGTGGTTTTCTTTATCTTTATCTTTGCATTTTTTTCTGTTTTTATCCATGATCTACTATATTTTCTGCCTCAGATCAGCATTAAAAGGATGTGTGTATCTTTCAGTGAGTTTCCAATCACAGGCAGAGAGGGAAAAAAAACAAAAAAAAAACCTCACTCACCCAGGATCTTGACGGTTTGCCTGTGAGCCCGTTCGCGGGCCAGAGCGCAGGGGCCTTGCAGGTCGTTCCTGCTCTTCCACAGCTTGCACCCGATGGAGCCGTAGAGGAAGATGAGGCAGAACATGGGGCAGAAGAAGTAGGTGGTGGACACCCACAGCATGATGTGCAGCTGCCCGGAGCTGATGGCGTAGCTGGTGTGCTTGCACTGGCCCGTGTTGTAGTCCGGGTGCGTGTCGTTGTCGTACTCCACCCCGACCAGGAAGAGCGTGGGCGCCGCCGACACCAGGGCGAACACCCACAGCGCCAGGATGATGTACTGCACCCGCCGCCGGGTCACCATCACCTTGGCCCTGAGGGGGAAGCTGATGGCCAGGTAGCGCTCGATGCTCAGGGCCGTGATGTGCAGGATGGTGGCGTAGGTGCAGCCCTCGTTGATGTAGTGGTAGAAGCGGCACACCGCCTCGCCGAAGAGCCACGGCACGTACTTCCACAGCCGGTACAGGTCGAAGGGCAGGCAGAGGAAGATGATGAGGTCGGACACCGCCATGCTGGACAGGTACAGGTTGGTGGTGGTCTTCATGTCCTTGAAGTGCTGGATGATGAGGATGGTCATGGTGTTGCCCGTCACCCCGACCACGAAGATGAGGATGCAGATAATGGTGACAGGGATGAGGGTGGAGGCGGGGAACAGGGAGCCCTCGTAGAGGTGGTCGTCCACGTTGTACTGCTCCGCGGCTTCCGCTCCTCCGCCGGCGTGAGGCTCCACCTGAGCTCGGGTCCAGGGCATGACGCTCCTCCAGGGGCCAGAGAGAGACGTAAATCAACTCGGGAGGGAGTCAAGCGCTGTGGAGGGAAAGTCAACCTCTGGCTTCAGCTTGACAAAAGCTGAAATAATATCTTCACTTCTCGTTGGGTGACTTTACCTCTGGAGCTGCAGCTGGAGCCTTCAGCTTTGCCCCTGGTGTGTGTCTGTGGCTCTGTCTGTTGCTGTGTGTGTGTCGATGGAGAGCGGCAGCAGCGGCAGGAGCAGCAGCAGAGTCAGACGGAGTGGCAGAGCCGGTCCTTGGTGCCGAATACACAGTGGAGCTCTGGTGAGAGAGACGAAGAGAGAGCACCTCCTCCTCCCACAGCACCCTGAAGAGCCAGGGAGCCACAGGGACGCTGTCGGCTCTGTGTGTGTGTGTGTGTGTGTGTGTGTGTGTGTGTGTGTCTGTGTGTGCGTGTGTGTGTGTCTAAGTAATTTTATTTGCAATCAAATGATGATGGGATGGATGACGGTGAAAGCCATAAGACGGAGGGAATTGAACTGGAGGAAACCCCCACTGCCCGGTTTCTGGAAGGATAAAATTGATCATGAATATGTGTCACTGTCTTCTGTTTCAGAACAGCATCTGCATAAAGATCACTATTACATTATTAATTAAGGCATCAATCAATGCAGTCCCAACTTGTCTGGAAGTAGTCGCTGAAAAATGAATTCTCTGTTTGCTCCATTGTGTCTCCTAACTACCAACACCAACCCCCCATCTGTCTCTCACTCCTCACTCCCTCCAGCTCATCTCTTCCTGTTCTTCCTCCAGTCACCTACTAAGGTTGTTATAACAAACCTAACATCCAACAGAGTAGTTAAAGGGGAATTCCACCCATTTTAAGAATTCACATGTGTTATCCCTCTGCCTCAGGAAAGTTCAGTCAAAACTTGCAAACGTGCAGCACCTAAAGCGAGAAACTGGATATGTGACATAAAATCTGGCACTGCTCCATAGACAATGAATGGGGCGCTGACTTTGTTGACCCGTAAGATTTTCTTTCTTTTTTTTTTGTGAGTTCTTGCACCCAAATATAGTTTGAATTCTGGTTCATACCTGTTTGCAATGCTAGAATATGAACTTTATTTTGGTGTGACAGCTCAACTTATGTATCTTATGGCTCCACAAAGTCAGCTAACTCTGATTTCTGTCTCTGATCTGTAGCTTTAGCAAAGAGTGATGCAAGTACACAAACACTGACATTTACACTGGCTTTTAGCAGAAATAACATGTGAATTCTTAAAATGGGTGGCACTCCCCTTTAAGTGCATTGAGAGTGACCATGAATATACATACAGGTGTATCTCCATTGTCAAGAAAAAGATAGTGATCTATACATTTTTCCTGTTTTGTGTCCTTTTTTTTTTATAGCTTCTTAAAGTACACTAACACTAAGCCTAGATAACCTGAAGGATTAACAGTGTAGTTTTTTGTTTCTTAGTCACCACATCCACTAGATCTAAAAGGACGTTTGTAAGAAGACTCACTCTGACATTAAGGTATATTTGTGTGTTTATACGAAGCCGACCCGTGGCCGGATGCAGGAGTGGGACCTCAGCAGGGCAGCAGGAATGTCCCTCTGTTTGTTACTCTGTTTACTTTTGTCAAAGTGACACGACAGGGAAAGCTTGTTTTGCCCTTTTTTTTTTCTTTTTTTTTTAAGGATTTCCAATCCAGTCTCTCAACAAAACCCAATAATGTAAACAGAGTGGTGACCAGGGTGAGCGTGCCCACTCTCACCCCCATTAATCATGACTCTCCTGCTTCAACTGCTTAAACAGACTGAGCTGTGCTGCATCTCTCTCTCTCTCTCTCTCTCTCTCTCTCTCACACACACACACACACACACACACACACACGTAGGTGTAGCAGCAAAGTTGAATTGACCAGACAACAAAACAAAGACCAGAGAGAACAGCAGTTTACTTTGTGGCCTGTTGTTATATTTTCATGTGACATTTAAATGTTCCCATCCTTGATTATTGCTTATTTTGTTGGTTATCAGGTTGTTGGTTATATTTATTGTGTTGGTTTTGTACTGTTTGACTGAAAGAAAAAAAGAAACAGAGGGAACGTAAACAGAGACGAGACAGAAAGAGAGAGACAGCAGGGAGAAAACAGGAGAAAAGAGGGGAGGAGACAAGAGGAGAGGAGAATTTTTCATTCATGAGTTTTTAGCTGATGCTCTTATCCAGAATAACTCACAATGAGTTTACATCGTCTTAACCAGAGACCCTTTTATACCATAAATAGTTGTTAGTGAACACTATGCCACAGATTCTGTAACCGTTAGCCCATCAAGCCCTTTGCCATTTTGAAGACAGTATTTTAACCCTACTTTGGTAGAAAGCCACTGTGAGCTCAGTACGTCTCTTTCACCATGTGGCCAAAAAAGGAAAAGTAGTATTACCATCTTCAGACTTTTTATCCAATTATCCAAACTTTTCAAGACCTGGAAATGATAAAATACATTTTTCAAATTTTCCCAGACCTGATAGACGCGACCATTAAATAAAAGTAAATTTTATAGCACAGACTTCCTCAGCCAGATGTTGGAGAAGCTTCATCTCATGTTGATGAATTTCCGAAAAACACAAACATAAGCCCAAACTTCAAACATGATTAAGAATTATAAATCTTTTATTGTGCATGGATCCTTTGTAGATATCATGGCTATACAGATACACTTTAGATACATATCTATGATTATACATTTTTCCCATAACGAACATTTTAAAGTGATATGTCTGGTAGTATGTATAGTATAACAAATTTTCATTTTGGAATGTACGGTGTATGAGGTAACTGCAAACATTAAAATTACATAAAAATGGTCTCCTTTTTTGTGCATATTTTATTTGTTTTTGTAGCGTTTTGTTAATCTCCTCAGCCAAAGGTAGTTACCCCGCGGTGAAGAGGTGTTAAAATGGCACACGTTGCAATCACTATCAAAAATAGGAATTTGAATTCTTTAAATGACAAAGAGAAGACATTTTTGCAGAATGTCCGAAAGACCAAATCATGTAATTATCCAAGACGTTTTGCAAGGTACCTGTATTTCATTTTACCGGTTGCAACAGCAGTTATCTGCCCATAACCAAACACAACACTAGACCCTACAGCCAGATCACTACTGAAACTCAGCGTTAGCAATCTGTTACGAATACTTAACACACAGAGAAAAGGCAAATTTAGATTCACAGGAAGTACATGATACAACACATTTTGTATCTGCCATTTGCTTTCCATGTTTCATGAGTACTCAGGATTTATTATTTTCTCTGGAGAGTATTAACTTATATTACTTCAATATTATAAAAAAATATACTTCACACATGTATGACCTGACAAAAGAAA
>NW_027283814.1:0-25000 GCF_046629955.1 Centroberyx affinis
TGTGTGTGTGTGTGTGTGTGTGTGTGTGTGTGTGTGTTGTTTACCATGCACACACACACACCCTCTCTCTCTCTCTGATGAGGTTTCTCCTCATTTTAAAAGAGACCACAGTCTTCTTCTCATCCGCTCTCATCTACCCTCCTCCCTCTTTCCTTCCCTCCTCCCTTCCTCCCCATCTCTTTTCTCCTCCTCCCTCCCTTCAAACTTCTTCCTCATCACTCCTTTCCCTCCCTCTGTTTGGCCTCCTCCCTCCTTCTTTCTCTCCTCTCTCCTCCCTCCATCCCTCCTCTCCTCCCTGAAACTCATTCACCTTCCACTTTTCCTCCTAAGGAGAGGAGAGGAGGAAATGAAATGAAAGAAAAAGAAAGGAGGAGAGGTGGAAAGGAAACAAAAGGAAAGGAAAGGAAAGGAGAGGAGGAGCGAAAAGGAAAGGAGAGGCAACCAATAGGGGTGAGGAGAGAAAAAGAAAGGAAAGGAAAAGAAAGGAAAGGAGTGGAAAGAAGAGAAAACGGCGGAAAGAGGAGATGAAAAGAGGAGAGGGCTAGACCCCTCAAGTGGCTTCAATTAAGAAAATTACAGAGAGAGAGAGAGAGAGAGAGAGAGAGAGAAACAGAGAGAGAAAAAGAAAGAACGAGAGAGAGAGAGCAAAACCAGAACTGTCAAACTCAGACTTGATTACAGGGTCAGAAGCTGGCAGCCTGCAGCCGTCCCATAACCAGCAGGATCCAACCCAACCTAAACCTAAACCTAAACCCAAACCTAAACCCCCTGGCCCGGCCCGGCCCGGCCCGGCCCAGACTGACCCAGCCTGGAGGTATTTTAGGATCCAGCTGCTCTATCTGGACTGGAAACACTGACAGTTACTTTCCTCTGTCATCGCTCCACTGACAGAGAAACACAGAAGAAGAACTGGAACTGATGGTTCTTCAGAGTGACGCCACAGAGGAACATTTTCTGGTTCCACAATGAACCTTTCAACTTTTTAATATAATAGAACTATATCTGGTTCTTTGGGATACTAAAAGGTTGTTGATTCTTAGTTATTAGATAGTGGGTTATGGCATAAATGTGGAAAATAACCAAACCCCTCCATGAACATGAACTAAAACACAAACTCGATTTAACTTGTTGATTTGGGTTACATCCGACAATCAATATGAACAGTCATCCAAACAAATCACAACAGAAGGATGAACAGTTGAAACAGATGATCTCACTGTTGTCTTTATTCGTTTTATCTAGTTGATTTGCTGTATGTCTGTGGTTGTATTGACTGTATTTGTTGATGTTTGTTGATGTTATATCAGCCAATTATGTTTATCCTCTTTTTCTCTTGCTGTTGTGTAAATTAGCTAAAACATTAACTGAGGTTAGCTTTTCCTTTAAAAAAAAAAGAAAGAAAAAAATTAGCTCCTCTCTCTCCCCCTCCCAAATGTGAAAAATAAATGTGTGACAGTGAAACGGATCAAATTATGGAATAGTTGTAATAATGAACTAAAAGAATGTAGTAATATGTGTAAGTTTAAGAAAATGTTCAAAAACATTACATTTGAAAGATACAAAAGCTGTGACCAACACTGAGAAAGCTATGACAGTTATGAACTGTCTTTGTTTTGTTTATCTGTTTCTGTCTTATGCTGTTGTGTTTCTTTATTAAATTTAGGCCTATTTATTTATTTTACTTTTTTTGTTTGTTTTGTTTCACAGCTATTTTGGGTAGAGCAAGGATAATGCTTTAAGTATTAAGGGTAGGCACAATAAGCTTAGGCTTCAGCCTACACTTTTTTTTCCCTGGTCAGACAATATAATGTTTGATTTTGTTTTATTTTTGATATAATGATTTAGTATTATTTAAACCACTTTCATAACTGTATTTGTTGTTATTGTGTATAATTGACCGAAAAAATAAATAAAACTAAACTAAACTAACTCCCCTCCCTGAAAAACTTTCTGGCAATGGCGAAATCGATGAAGCGAGCGAGTAAACTTGTTCAGCTAGTAAACTTGTTAAACTAGTAAACTTGTTCAACTAGTAAACTTGTTCAACAAATAAACTTGTTAAACTAGTAAACTTGTTCAACAAATAAACTTGCTAAACTAGTAAACTTGCTAAACTAGTAAACTTGTTCAACTAGTAAACTTGTTCAACTAGTAAACTTTTTAAACTAGTAAACTTGCTAAACTAGTAAACTTGTTAAACTAGTAAACTTGTTCAATTAATAACCTTGTTCAACTAGTAAACTTGCTAAACTAGTAAACATGTTCAACTACCAAACTTGTTCAACTAGTAAACTTGTTAAACTAATAAACTTGTTCAACTAATAAACTTGTTAAACTAGTAAACTTGTTCAACTAGTAAACTTGTTCAACTAATAAACTTGTTAAACTAGTAAATTTGCTAAACTAGTAAACTTGTTAAACTAGTAAACTTGTTCAACTAATAACCTTGTTAAACTAGTAAACTTGCTAAACTAGTAAACTTGTTCAACTAACAAACTTGTTCAACTAGTAAACTTGTTCAACTAATAAACTTGTTAAACTAGTAAACTTGTTAAACTAGTAAACTTGTTCAACTAATAAACTTGCTAAACTAGTAAACTTGTTCAACTAACAAACTTGTTCAACTAGTAAACTTGTTCAACTAATAAACTTGTTAAACTAGTAAACTTGTTAAACTAGTAAACTTGTTCAACTAATAAACTTGCTAAACTAACAAACTTGTTAAACTAGTAAACTTGTTCAACTAATAAACTTGTTAAACTAGTAAACTTGCTAAACTAACAAACTTGTTAAACTAATAAACTTGTTAAACTAGTAAACTTGCTAAACTAACAAACTTGTTAAACTAGTAAACTTGTTAAACTAATAAACTTGTTAAACTAGTAAACTTGCTAAACTAACAAACTTGTTAAACTAGTAAACTTGTTCAACTAATAAACTTGTTCAACTAGTAAACTTGTTAAACTAGTAAACTTGTTAAACTAGTAAACCTGCTACCTGCCTCTTCACTTGTCATTGTGGGACATGTGACCGTCAGCGGGAGGAAAATCTGTGAAAGTGAGACTGGTAACCGCAGATATTTCTCTGTAGGTACTGTATGTTTATTTTAGCCATTAGTCTTTATGCATGGTTTGTCCTCAGGGGCTTCTGTAGCCCAGTAGCTTTGCTATGTGTGTTTACAAAATGTGTTTCTGTTTCTGTCTCCCTCTAGTGGTCAGAAAAAATTGCTTAGTGTAGCTTTAAAGGAAACTCCCCCTAAAACACTATAACTCTGTTAAAACACCTGGCTCCAGATGTTTCCAGCAGCTCCAGTGGAGTTTGATATGAGAAAATGTTTCAGGATGTAAAACCTCAGCGGTAAACGTCAGTTTTTGGTGTCAGTCCCTCAGGATCAAAGAGCGAGGGCTTCTTTCTAGAGCCGCCATTTTGCACCGAGAGACGTTCAACAATCATACAGGGAGAAATCCATCGTAGAAGAGGAGAGAGACCAATTTCTCCACCACAGGAGCAGGAGAGAGACCAGAATGCAATGCAGCAGAGAGACAGGCTGGGGTTGAGGAAGGGGAGACTCTCGCTTTAGTTTAGTGAAAACTCTGGAAAAACTCTATGCTCTCTCTCTCTCTCTCCAACGACATGTAAATCAACGGCTGGATGCAACAAATCCAGGTGAGTCCTGTGGAGGTTGCCAAAAGGCATTCTGGGAAACGTAGTAAATCAGTAACTACAGCAGAAGAAGACGAGGCAGGTTGAAGGAAAGTGGGTTCATCAAAACAGTAAATTTCCACACTTCATCACGAAATAACTCCACAGGCTGAAGAGATCTGACAGTGAAGAGGACCAGAGGGAGTTCTCCTCTAATCAGATCAGGTTTATATGAAGAGTTTGGTTCCAAAACGAGAGGTTGGAAAAAGTGAAACCTACTCTGGCTAAATTATAGAGCACAAAAACCAAACGATGGGACTTTGTGAAGGACAGTAGGAAGAGTCTGGTTTCATGAAACTTTGAGAAATGAGCACAATGTCTTAAAATGCAAATAAGTTGCATGAAAAGTACGAGAGAAATGTGAGACAGGACAGGAAACAGGAAGTAGTTTGACGGTGGACAGTCAGGGTGTGGAGGTCGGAGGTCGGGGGGGCGGATGGTTCAACTCCCAACTCATGACAACAAGTTTTCATTTACTGAACCGTGAGCAAAACCTGAAGCTAACCTGAAGCAAACTGTTTAGCTGCTAAACTGAAGCGTTAGCTAACCTTTTCTAACTTTTTGGCTAACCGTTGGTACATAATCCTTAGTGAAGTGAATTGGACACATTGGTCACATTTATATTTCCCAAACTTTTGTGAGACTGAGTTTGACCCTAGAATGATCAGGATCATGAAGACACAGAAATGTTCGGGAAATAAATAAGAGAAATGAAATCTGAGGACAGAGGCAGGACAGGAGGATTTAGATTAAACCTGAAGCTAACCTGAGGCTAACTGTTTTAGCTGCTAAACTGAAGCGTTAGCTAACCTTTTCATGTGACCAACAGGTGGAAATGTCCAGTCCAGTTCCTGCTGTTGGACCAGAATCCTTTACTGGAGGAGGAACCTGATCTGAACTGGATTCGTGTTCGCGCTCCTTTCACAAACTTCCCAGTGAGCACCAACCGGGATTTCAACGTTGATTTCTAGTTGAAAACTGGGTGATATTCGGTCGGAACGTCTCTTTTCTCCCTCTTGTCAACCAGCTGAAATGCGGTTACAACATCAACGTGTCACAAAACACAAATTTGTTTAATCATTTGATAATTTGTTCAGTTGTAGCTTGAAAGAGAGACGATATTGATTAGTGTGAAGGTATTTCTCCAAAGTCATATTGCACTGGTAGGTGAAATGTGGTCTACACGAAGACGTGATTTCAACGCATTTAATGTTTCATTTAAAATGTCATGAATATGGAACTATACAGGCTGTGTGCTGCCAACAAGAAGCTTCCAGGACATGGTAATGGGAGAACTTCTATACGTTAATGTAAAATAAGAAATTACACTTACTGCTGTAACGTGCATGCACAAGTACTGAGGTGGTCCAGCTTCCACTACAACTGACACTGACATAGTTAAGTGGTGTATATACTAAGGGTTATATACTACAATATTTAATGCAAAATGCAGCATGCTCCGGTAGCCTGCTGGTTAAGACATCTACCTCATAAGCGCAATGTCTGTGGTTTGAATCTGGTTGTGGATTTTTGTTGCATGTCGCTCTACATCTCTCTCTCTCCCTTTATTTTTCCTGTCTTTGAACATTGAACGTTCACATTTAGATTTTAATATCCTGGTGAAATATGGTGTAAATGTGAACGTTCAATCAACGTCTTCAAATAGTCTGTGAAAAAACGTTCACTTTTGAACCTGTATTGAACGTCTTTTCACCGGTGACCATAGTCATTTTTAAAACGTCTTTTCAACGGAAAAATGCTCACTGGGTTTAGTGAGGCTGTGTTAGTAGGACCTGAAATCCTTGTTTGACTAAATGAGACACTTTTACAGACTGGATCAGGTTGAATCTTTCATAAACTCCACCACTGGCCTCAAGGTGATAAAACAGTCTGTAAACAGTCAGTCAGCAGGCTCTACATGTCCTGACTGACTGTCTGAGTGGCTTTACCTGTCTGTCTGTCAGCCTGTCTGTCTGTCTGTCATTCTGACTGTCTGCCGTTTTGTCTGTCTGACTAACTGTCTCGTCTCACTGACTGTCTGACTCATCAGAGCCTGAAGACATGACTAATCTTTAATCACACACACACACACACACACACACACACACACACACACACACACACACACACAAGTCAGTCCATCCATCTCCTCCAGATCTGAGCGCCCGGGAAGGTCAGCCGATGATTGGACGCTCGACAAGCTTGTGGCCGTCAACAGCCAATTAGATGACATCACTCTGGGCCGTGGCACTGCTGGGAACCGAAAGAAAAGTAGCAGACCGCAAACTTTTATCTAGCAAGCGAGCAAACAGGCTGAAACCAACATGTTTCAGCCTCTGTCCTCATCAGGCTGCAGGAGGCACAGGAACAAGGAAGCTGCTACAGTTAGCTAGCTTGAGAAAAACCTTTGACAAGTCACATCCTGTACGACACTAGAGACTCGATCTGCTGTAATGAGACTCTTCTGGAAAAACAATGAAGTCTTGATTCAAAATGTTCGTCAATTTTTATCTGGTTTGTTTCCTTTACCCAAAGAGTTTGTAGTTTAAAGGTCCCACATGGTGTGCAGCAGGACTCCTCTCCTCTGTGGTGATAAAGGAGTTGGATGGTCTATCTAAACATGGTGAAAGTATCAAAACTAAATCCACACAATCCATATTAGTGCAGTGAGCCTCTAAACGAGCCGTTTGGACTTCAGTCACTTTGTGGCGTCACAAAGGTTCGCTCATTATCATTTTTGTAAGAAATAATAGACTAACAAAGTGTTTTTTTCAAAGCGGTTGAGCGGTTGTCGTCGTTTATTACCGGAGAGTTTTCCCTACCTGTAGCCGCCGGGCCGCGGAGTCTCACGTTTCACTCTGGAAACGGTTAGCCGATCGGGAACGGAGGAGTCGTTAATATTAATGAGCCTTAAAGACACGGAGACAGAAACGGCCTGTTCTTGGTAAGGCTCAGAGAGATGCTGGAAAATGAACGTGGAGAAATGGATTGAGAGAGTTTTTGGTTCATGACACCACACACACAGCTTTGAATGGACAGAAAGACTCAAAATAAAACTCTGGGAAGTAGACTATGGACTAGAGGTCTTCACGGGTCTACCCGGACCCTAGGATCCGAGACCCGACCCGGGACCCGTACGGGTTCGGGTCCACGTTTTATTATGGTAAATCGAGTCCGGGTCGGGTCCCATTCTATTACCGCGGGTCCCGGGTCTGTTTATCATTATGTGTGATACCCGAGTGGATCTGAGAAGACCCGTGATCAGCCCTGATCACGTGACGAGACGGGAAACGTGAACATAGCTGTATGTAGTAACGTAGCAATCTGTTGCTAAAGGAGCTTCTCTGCTCTGCCACAGTGTCATGAAGGCAGAGGGATTGTCCATGATGACCAGGAGTTTGGTCCTCCTCATTAGAAGAGCCAGACGTTATATTACGACCAATTTATCACCGCAGGAACGCAAAACTGACCAATAGAAACAATGTACTGTAACTATTGTTTTAATCCATTTAACATGCGATTTAATTTCCTTGTCACTTAGCCTGTTGTAGCTACATAGCTGCTAGATTCCATTATGGAGTCTCACTGTCATCTACTGGACAAACTGTAGAACGGAACAACTTTCTGTTATTTTAATCTCCTTTTATTAGGCTACCATATGTTGTATCCGACATGATAAACGTTTTTAGCAGTAGAACGGCATTTTTAGTATCAATTTTAATTACCAGGTTTGTCAAGTCCATAGTCCATGAAATCCATCTCTCCTCTCGGACATGCACCAGGTCAGGTCTGTAATATCTCGGGCAAAAATGGGTCGGTGTATATATATATGTTTTTAAAAATGATCGGGTCCAATCGGATCTCGGAACGAATTTCCCGGGTCCATTAGGGTTCGGGTCCGTCATTTTGGTCATTTTTGAACTCAGTCTGACTCAGTAGCTAGCTTGTTCTCGCAGCAGAAAAACAAAGCAGAAGTGTCATTTTCTGTTTCAGTCAGAGCTCAGTGAGGTTTCGTTATCCCACGAGTTATAACCAGGATTTCTCCAGACTTCTGTTGTTTGAGCTATGTGACATTATTTAATGAATAACACACACACACACACACACACACACACACACACACACACACACACACACACACACACACCCTTCAGCTCATCAGACAGCAGATCTCCATGCTAACAGTGAGCTGATGCAGCAGCAGCAGACAGAATCATATCTGGACTGTAATTACTTTCCCTAACCGGGCTCAGACTGACAGCAGATCAGCTCGTCTCTGATTGGACGCAGCGGCTGATAATGTAAAACAGGTTTCTGCTGCGTCTCGTTAAGTCTCTCGCCTTAACGAGCCCAGGGGAGCGAGCGTGATGAAGACGAGGCTCGAGGACGAAGGGCGTCGACTCGCTTTTATTCTTTATTACACTGTTTCTGTTTTCTCTCTTTTCTCTGATCTGGACTGAGATACTCTCTCTCTCCCTGTATCTCTCCCTCTCTCTCTTTCCCTCTATCTCGCTCCTCTCTATTTCTCTCATTTCTATATCTCTCCATCCTCACTATTTTTCTCTCTCTTTCTCTATTTCCTTCTCTCTCTACCTCTATTTTTCTGTTTCCTATCTCTCTCTTTCTCTATCTCTCTCCAAATCTCTCTGTCTCTTTCCATCTCTTTCCTTGTATATCTCTCTATTTCTCTGATTTCTATGTCTCTCTATATCACTCTATTTCGCTCTGTCTTTCTCTATTTCCTTGTCTCTCTGTCGCTCTGTCTCTCCTTGTATATCTCTCTATTTGTCTCATTTCTATATCTCTCTATCCTCACTATTTCTCGATTTACTTCCCTCTACCGCTGTTTTTCTGTTTCCTATCTCTCTTTCCCTCTTTCTCGCTCTATCTCTCTCCTTGTATACTCTCTATTTGTCTAATTTCTATATCTCTCTATCCCTCACTTTATTTCTCTATCTCTATTTCCTTCTCTCTCTACCTCTATTTTTCTGTTTCCTATCTCTCTCTTTCCCTCTATCTTGCTCTATCTCTCTCCTTGTATACTCTATCTCTCTATTTGTCTCATTTCTATATCTCTATCCTTCTCTCTATTTCTCTCTTTCTCTATTTGCTTTTCTCTCTACTTCTATTTTTCTGTTTCCTATCTCTCTCTCTCTCACTGTATCTCTCTTTCCCTCTTTCTTGCTCAATCTCTCCTTGTATATCTCTCCATTTGTCTCATTTCTATATCTATCGTCACTATTTCTCTCTGTCTTTCTCTATTTCCTTCTCTCTCTACCTCTATTTTTCTGTTTCTCATCTCTTTCTCTAACTCTCTCTCTATTTCTGCTTTTCTATCTCTCTCTATCTCCCTCTATCTCTGTCCTTGTATCTCTCTATTTGTCTCATTTCTCTCTATCAATTTCCCTGTCTTTCTATATTTCCTTCTCTCTCTACCTCTCTATTTTTCTGTCATCTCTCTCTTCCCCTCCCTCTATCTCTCCCTGTTTCTCTTCTTGTATATCTCTTATTTATCTCTCTCTACCCCTCACTGTCTCTCTCTCCTTGTATATTTCTCTATTTGTCTCATTTCCTGTTCTCTGTCTATATTTCCTTTTCTCTCTCTACCTCTCTATTTTTATGTTTGTCATCTCTCTCTCTCTCTCCCTCTCTCTGTCAATCCAATTCAAATGAGCTTTATTAGCATTAAATACATCAGCATCTGTTGCCAAAGCACAAAAAAAGATAATAGTACCAATAATAATAAAAAATAATTGAACATCTGTCTCTCTCTGCATTTCTATCACTCCTTCTATATATCTCTCTATCTCTCTATTTCCTTTCCTCTCTCTACCTCTGTCTTTCCCTATTTCATTTATTTCTCTCTCTTTCGTCTCTATTGTCTCCATTTATTTGTGTTCTCTCTCTCTCTCTCTTTATATAGGCTATGTAAATGTTTATTTCCCCTTTCTCTCTATCTGTTTTCTCTCTATATCCATTTCTCTTTATTCCTCTCTCTCTCTTTCTCCATCTCTTTCTCTCTTGTATTTATCTCTATTTTTCTGTATCTTTCTCCCGTTCCTCTCTGCTTCTCTCTCTCTCCATCTCTCTATCTCTCTCTATATATATATGTACAGTGTATTTCTCTATATTTCTCTCTCTCTCTCTCTCGCTGTGTGTCTATGTCTCTCTCTCTCTGTCTCTCTCCACATCTGGTTTTGGGAGGAGAAAAACAGCAGATTAAGAGACTGGACTGTTCCAGCTGCGCTTTTTCAGAGGGGAACTCAGCTGATCTGATGCTTAAAAAAACAGTTTTCCTTCTTTAAAACCAAAGACTCGCTCGGTTTCCTTTTAAAGTTCTATCAGTTCTAAAAGTCAATTATCAAACCTTTAATTAAACCAATTAACTCGGGTTTAATTGACATAACCGACATCCTCTCATGAGCCCTCCCCCCTCCCTCTGTCACGGAGTGGTACGGTCCAGAAGGGGGTTGGTTCTAGCGGAGCAGACCAAACCAAGCCAAGCCGAGGCAGGCTGTGTGTAAACGGGGAGACGCGCCGCGCCGTGCCGTGCCGTGCCGTGCTACAGGCTGCGCGTGGATTACATTTTTTACGCGTGCAAAAAAAGAGAAAATCCCGTTTTCTATGAGAAGAGCAGAGGAAGAAGACGAAGAAAACGCAGGAGGAGTGTGAATGGGACGGTGGATTTAAATCAGAGGAGTTTCTGCTCTTTATGTCCAGGTAGGAGGAGGAGGAGGAGGAGGGGGGGCGGTGTTTTCTCTCCGGTCCGACCGATGCTGGGGGCAGATAGGAAGGAGGGGTGGGGGGGTATTTAGGTATTTGCAGGGTAGATGTGTGTGTGTGTGTGTGTATGTGTGTGTGTGGAAAACGCCTCTCCTCTCTCCTGCAGCTTTAATCCAGTCTCATCTCCATCAGCCTGTTCGCTTCTTTTTACGCGTGGAAATTCCCTGTTTTCCTCCGGTTTCTCTGTGCAGTGCTGTGTGTGTGTGTGTGTGTGTGTGTGTGTGTGGTGGTGGTGGTGGTGGTGGGGGGGTGGTGGTAAATGAGTGGAGTTGGTGGGTTGATGCTCAGGTAGGGGCTGGGGTTGGGGTGGAAGGGGGGGGTGGGGGTATGATGTGGAGGGTATCTGGGTATTTTGGAGGCACGCTGGCTGAGGAAAACGCCTTGATTCATTTCTGTGTTTCTGCAGCTTCAGTCTCTATTCCGCCGCTCTGCTCCACACTGCGTGGATTATTTTCACACTGCTAATGCGCGCTGAATGGGTGCGTAAAAGAGGCGTTTTTTTGGGGGGCTGGAAGTGTGTGTTTTCGCTGTGTGTGTGTTTGTGTGTGTGTTTGAGAGAGAGAGAGAGGAGGAAGAGGAGGAGGAGGAGGTGGAGGAGGGGGGGGGGTCTGGGAGGCTGTATAGACGCCGATCCATTTAAGAACAAAGGAGGAAGCAGAAAAAGCTTTAAATCCGCTGCTGAAGCTCCAGACCTCCGCTCCTCTCTGACGAATCTGCCCTCGACTCAGTTTTCTCTTCCCGAAGCAGAAAATCCGTTTTTTTTTTGTTCCCTCTCTTCTCCGAACGGCTGGATGTTCTTCCATGTGCCTGAAGAGAGAGAGAGAGAGAGAGAGAGGGAGAGAGAGAGAGGGAGAGAGAGAGAGGGGCTTCATCCCCCGATCACAGCCAATGCCCGATCAATCGGTCAGGTCCGGGTTTCGATATGAATCGGATCCGTCTGGACTGTGAATCAAACTGTTTCTCCGCTTAGAAATGCGTTTGGGGTAAAAAAAAAAAGAAAAAAAGAAGGTGATTCGTGAAAACACATTGTTATCAGTGTGACCCGGATGGACGGAGCGTGATACAGTCTTACCGCCGGGATCTGAAGGTTATCAATTAGGAAATCGATTAGTAATGTGATCAGTTGTATAACAGGGCGATGTGTGAGTGAACGACCGGCATAAAAAAACCCCAGCAGTAACTCATATTCTGATTCTAATATTCTGCTCCAGACTGACCTGATAGACCCTCATATATATTCATATCAACAGGATCTATAGGTTATCAATAATTGAATCGATTAGTAATGTGCTGTGGTTCATAATAAGGGGTGAAAAAGGAGATTTCTGTGACAAAGCAGCATCAAAACAACAGCAGCCTCTGTCTTCTGCTCCAGACTGACCCAGATGGATCTTAATATACACTCTTACTGATAGCATCTTCAGCTTATCAATTATCTAATCGATCAGTAATGTGATCTGGTGGATAATATGGGATGGAAAATGAGATTTATGCACCGAAGCAGGACAATAACAGCAGCAGCCTCTGTGTGAGCAGCAGACTGACCCAGATGGATCCTAATATACGTTTTCACCAACTGCATCTTTAGCTGATCAATAATGAAATCACTTAGTAATGTGATCAGTTGTGGGCCTATAATAAAGGTTAAAAATAGGATTTCTGTGGCTGGGCAGCAGAGCAGCAGCAGCTCAGAGTTCTGCTCCACAATAACCCAGATAAATATTATTAGACATTTTTACCAATGGGATCTTTAGGTTATCAATTATCTAATCGATCAGTAATGTGGTGGATATTAAGAGATGGAAATGTGAATCATGTGACCAGCAGAACAGAAACAGTCGCAGTGTTTCATCTCCAGACAAAGCTCCAGTCTGAGGCTGTCAATTATATAATCGATCAGTTCAATCAAATTCTGCTGTTTAATAATGGATATAAAGGAGATTTATGTGACCAAGCAGCATAAATACAAGGTCATCAATTATATTATCAGTTATTATATAATCGATTAGTGATGTGATTTATAATAAAGGATAAAAACAGGATTGATGTGGCCGAGCAGCACAGAAACAAGGACAGCCTCAGTGTTTCCAGTCCAGACAAACCTGCAGCTTATCAATCATCTGATCGATCAGTAATGTGATCAGCTGAGTAACGAGGGATGAAAACTGAGATGTTTTGTGTCCAGGCAGCCTCAGCGTGGATGAGTCCACACACACACACACACACACACACGCACACACACACACACACACACACACACACACACACACAGCTGTAGTCACGTGACAGAGGTGTTTTTTTCCATCAGAATAGCTGATGTTGGGGAGAGGGAGGATGAGGAGGGTGGGGATGAAGAGCCGGAGCCGAAAACCTTGTATAAGTGTGTTTGAGGATATTTGAGGTGTTTTGTTGTTGTTGTTGTTGTTGTTTTTTAGAGCAGTGGTTCTCACATTTTTTACACATTTTCCCCAAACAGATGAATTTTGTCGGAGGGAAACTCGTCTGCTTGTTTCCCGATCCGTCCGTCTGTCTTTCTTCTTCTAGGAAAGGGAAATAAAAGTGAGATTAACTTCATGTTGCTGGGACCCCTGGTTCCCCCCTCAGTGACCCCCGCCGGTCCCCGGACCCCAGTTTGGGAACCGCTGGTTCAGCTGATGCTCTGATCCAGACTGACTGACTGACCGAGCAGCAGCAGGAAAAGCTTCAGTTCCTGATAAAGAGGCTGTTCTCTGCTTCTGCCTGCAGGGGAATAGTCTTTTCTGTTGCCCCGCCCCCTTCCACAGGGGGTCAGAGGTCAGGGGTCAGGGGTCAGGGTCTGGAGCTGGTAGGATTCACCCTGGATTCAGCTGATGCCGGGTCGAGTCAGGAATACGTCACGACTCCGCCATCCCGGCAGTTCACATTCAGCTTTAGCTTTATAGTTGGAAAATTGAGGACGGAAAAACAGTTGAGCTAAAGCGATAGCCTAGCTCAGTGGTTCTCAGCGTGGGGTCCGGGGACCACCAGGGGTCCTCGACGGGGTTCCAGGGGGTCCCCAGCACACTGATGAATTGTTAAAGATCATGATTATTTCATTTACAAGAAGTGAACACAGTTAGAGAATGTAGCAGAATGACTGCTGGGTCAGTATCACAGTGCCTTTCAACCCTCAGTACTCACACATTTTGGTCTTAATTTCCCATTCCCTTTATGTCTTATCATAAGTAGTAGACACTCAACTGTAGAAATATATATTAGCTGAGCTCCCATATAATTATGGGACAATTTTCGGAGAATAAACCATAGGATATGTCCACCCTGTCATGGACATATACATTACTGTTAAATATGTTTTCATTGCAATATTAAGATGAAAATTACATTTTCTGAAAGGTATGATGTGCCTTTCCTAAACAAGGTTATTTGTTCTCTTTCAAATTATAAATAAATAAAATATTTTGTGAACTCGATTCGGGTTCTTGGTATGAAAAAGCTAGAGAGTCTGGTCCAGGCTAACGTTAGCAGGCGAGCTAACGAGCGATCTGCAGTGTTTCCACTCAGCCTGACTCTCCTGCCAGCAGTCATTTTATCAGAGACATCACTTTTTCCAAACTCACCAAGTGTGTGTGTGTGTGTGTGTGTGTGTGTGTGTGTGTGTGTGTGTGTGGTGTGTGTGTGTGTGTGTGTGTGTGTGTGGTGTGTGTGTGTGTGTGCACGCACATTAAATCACACACAGTGATGCTCACCAAAATTAGTTTTAGTCTTGTTTCTTCCCTCTGAGTCACACAGAGAATCAAACCCTCGACCTGGTGTGTGAGTGTGTGTGTGTGTGTGTGTGTGTGTGTGTGTGTGTGTCAGTCTGTATTAGTAAAGCCATAGATCTATAGTAATATGATTTCCTCCTCCCGTCTCCAGAGCGTCCCAGTTACCCCAGATATTGGAAATCCATCACTCCCTGCTTATGGAATATTGATTATAGTGTGTGTGTGTGTGTGTGTGTGTGTGTGTCACATTATAATTCAGTGCCATGGCAGTGTGTAGCTCTACTGTAATTGAAATGAGGTCAACATGTTACCTGCAGCCGCGTGTGTGTGTGTGTGTGTTAGACATTAACTCCATTCATTCCTATTGTAGCTGACAGAACAGGGTTAAAATATGTCAGCCTGTCTGTCTCTCCAGCAGTCTGGTTTTCTGCCTGTCTCTCTCTCTCTCTCTCTCTCTCTCTCTCTCTTTCTCTCTCTCTCTCTTTCTGTCTATCTCTCTCTATCACTCTGCCTGTCTCTCTCTCCACCAGTCTGTCTGTCTGTCTCCGTCTGTGTAATTTAATCCAAAGCACTTTGTCAGACTGTTAGCTACTGAGAGGCTGTCTGCAACACACACACACACACACACACACACACACACACACACACACACACACAAACTAATAACACAACCACACGTCATTGTTTACTAGTAGACTATTAGACTCAAGAGAAAACAAACACATACACACACACACACACACACACACACACACACTGAGTCAGTGATAGACTCAGTGTTGAGGAAGAGCTGAGTCAGCAGAGAGAGAAGAAAGACAAAGATTGAACAGCTCTGATATTTTACTTTCAACAGTACAGCCAATGAGCTGCAGCGATTCAGACTCTGTTCTCTGTAAACGGACTGCATCCAAAATGCTTTGCAAATTCAAAAAACACAAGCGCATTAACGGAAAACAAAATGCAAAAATCACAACACAAATGCAAGAAGAGGAAAGTTATTGCCCGTTTGAGAAGTAAGTGAAACGTTGTTCACTAGCTAACTATGATTACTATCGCTATGTGATTGTCACAAATGAGCAATGTTGTTCTCAAACGGGCAAGAAAGTTCCTCTTCCACATGTGCAGGCAATAATAGTCGGTCTGTTTCATCCGTTGTTGCTCACTTCTGTTGTGGCTTTTGCATTTGTGTTTTCCGTTAATGTGCTTGTGTTTTTCAAATTTGCAAAGTGTTTTGGATATGCAGTTCGTTCGACACGTCTGGGACACCATACATATCCGTTTCATATCGAAGCTTTACAGTTTCACCAGCAGCTGAGTCTCATGATGGAGGAACACTGTAGAACTGTGTGTTAGTTAATAAAGTGTAAATGTGTCTGAAGCAGCTGAAGCAGAGAGCAGCTGAGTCAGCTTGTTGTGGTGTGGCTGTAGATCCATTCAGTAACGTTCTCAGTAAAAGTGAATAGTGTGATAAGGTGGATTTGTTTCCAAATGTAGGTTACTGTGACACAGTAAACTGTCTTGTCTTTAGCCCTAGTCTCTACTCCAAAACATGAAGAGTTGGAGCTTGAGAAGAGTCAGCTCAGTTAACCTGAACAAACTGTTAGCTAGCTAACTAGCCGGCAAACACACTGATGTTAATGTCAACATGCTAACGCTAGCTGCTACTAGCTACGTTAGCTAGTGTGCTAATCAGATGTGTTAACAACAAGACAGTGATGGTTAGCTGACCAGATGCTATGGTTAGCTAGCTAACAAGCTGACATTATCTAAACACTAAATCAATCAGATGGATCAGTGATGAAATGATCAGTTCAGTCAGAAACAGACAGAAATTAACCGTCTGTTCAATTCTGTTGAGACAGAAACACAGTCAGCTGTTCAGAGCTGAGGACCTCCAAGATGGCCGCCAGAGGAGGGTGACATCACCTGAAAGGTTTCTATTAGTTAGTATTGTGTTCAAATTCATGTCAGCGTATTCAGAGGCTAACCAAGGCTGCCAGTAAGAAAAGTCCATGCAAAACCTGCTAGATTTAAGTGGGAAGAAGGAAGTAACTGGAGGTATTAGCCTACTTGCTAACGCAGTAAAGTGCTGGTGTTTAGATGTGTGTTGTAGGTGTTTCAGTGTGTGAAGCAAGAGACACGTGAAGCTCATGGGATTTTCTGTTCTCATATTATAACACTGGCTGATCTGATGCAGACTGATGATTTTGTTCACCATTGATTGTGTTTAGTTAGATCTAGCTCTCTGTACAGTCCTCTGGGACATGCTGTGATAAAGGACTGTATAAATAAACTTGACTTGATACTGGGTCAATACAATTCCTCTTTCTGTTCCTGGTCAGGAGAACGTGACGCTCATGGGATGAAAACCCTGATGTGATGTGAGGTCACTTCGGGTCACGACTTTCTGAACTCGCAAATTCGCAATGTCACTGTGGATTTTACTGCCGTTGCACTTTAATGACATCAGAACAAAGCAGCATGTTGATCAGTAGACTGCAGGCTGCTGGGATCAAACTGTTTGTTCACAGAAACTCACAATACTGTGAGATGTTGCTGCTGTACAACACTACTCACAGAAGCTAACAGGCTAATGTATAGCTACCATGCTAATGCGGCCACGGTAGTTAGCATTAGCGTTAGCGTCTACTAACACAGCAACATTAAGAGCCAGAGGACGGGACTCGAGTCACATGACTTGGACTCAAGTCACGTGAATTGGACTCGAGTCTCAGTTTGAATTGCTTGACTCTTGACTTTCTGCATGAAAAGAAGACTTGAGACTTGACTTGACTTGGGTTCTGGTGACTTGGGACTTGACTCTGACTTGTACTCTGATGACTTGAAAAGGTTTCTAAAGTCTTGACTTGAGATCTTGTGTTTGTGTAAATGACTTAGATTGAAAGTGATGAGATTTGTTCCAGCAGACGACTGAATTTAAATTCTGTTTTCTGAATTTGTATGGAATGATTGAATTTATTGAAGTTGAAACTGATTATAGAAATCAAACTCATGATGCTCTTACCAAGTTTTTATCCTATTAAAACCATATTGGATTGAAAAGTCCTAGATATTTAGTTTTCTTTAAGATATTAAATTGATACTGGACTCTTGATTTGTTCTGACTTGACTTGCTGTTCTACATTTAGACTTGAGACTTGACATTAATGACATGGACTTGACTTGGTGATCTACATTTAGACTTGTGCCTCAAGACTTGAGACTGACTTGGGACTTGAGAAAAGTTGATATGGTCACACCTCTCTAATATTGAACCTTTAAAATGTTTGATATTACAGGAATTCAAATTTTCCTCTATTTCTGTAAATATCAGATTGAAGATGTTTCATGACGAGATAAAATGTGATTTTGTTTGTTGGTTAAATTTGTTTTAAAAAATCTGTTAATTCTCACCAGAAGTAATTAGAGCAAATAGAAATTATTTTAAAACATTGATATTATAAGATGCTATACAGCAAATACAATCATCTAGAATTGACTCAAAACACTGGCTTCACTCTCTGCACCTGACTGACGCACACACACACACACACACACACACACGCACGCACGCACGCACGCACACACACACACACACACACACACACACACACACACACACACACACACACACACACACACACACACACATACGGATGTGGACACACTCACATGGGTTTGACCCTGGACTTTCTAAGGGCGAAAACACATTTATATACCACACACACACACACACACACACACACACACACACACACACACACACAGGATGAGTGGAGGAACAGAGGGGAAGCAATCAGCTGACACTCTCACTTCCTCCCTCAATCCCTCCTGACCTCCAGCAGACGCTGTGTGTGTGTGTGTGTGTGTGTGTGTGTGTGTGTGTGTGTGTTTGGATATATCTATGTGTTTGGTGTGTGTGTTTTGTGTTTTCGCCCTTCGAGAGGCTGGGGTCAAATGCATGTGAGTGTGTCCACATCCGTGTCTTCTGTGTATGTGTTTTAGTGTGTAATGTGTGTGTGTGTGTGTGTGTGTGTGTGTGTGTGTGTGTGTGGTATATAAATGTATTCAGAATGTGTGTTTTGTGTTTTCGCCCTTCGAAAGGCCAGGGTCAGGGTGTGTGTGTGTGTGTTCATGTGTTGGTGTGTAATTGCATGTTAGCTTGTGCTTCTACATGTGTGTGTGTGTGTGTGTGTGTGTGTGTGTGTGTGTGTGTGTGTGTGTGTGTGTGTGTGTGGCATCACGCTGCAGCTGTTGAGCCATAGAAATGCTTTATGGACCAACAGGGACACATCGAATAGCCAGTGTAGCAACAACGCTGTGTGTGTGTGTGTGTGTGTGTGTGTGTGTGTGTGTGTGTGTGTGTGTGTGTGTGTGTGTGTGGTTTACAGTACAGACCTCAGCTGTGTTCAGGGTGGAGTCCAACACACACTGCTGGTTTCAGCCTTAAATATCTTCAGATTGAAACCTTCAGCTTCACTGCCGTCTGTTTCTGTGCAATAATAAATATAATATCATGTAATAATAATAAACTTTATTTATAGAGCAGTTTTCAAAACCAAAATGTTCCAGAATGCTTCACTATAAGGAACAAGTGCAAAGAATCAGAATAAAAACTGAAGCTGCTGTAAAAAATACCAGCAAAGAGATTAAAAAAAGACAAATAAATGATAATAAATAAATGTGAATCTGATAGAAAATATAAAATTCAAATAGAAATGGGTCAACCTGACTAAAGCAGAGCAGATTAAAGGCAAACTGTCTCCAGCTCTCCCTCCTCACTGTTTAGTTTCTCCAACCATTAAAGTGTCATTAGAAGCTGAAGTGTAAACTCTACTGTGTCTATTTTAAGAAGTGAAGTGGAGCTGTGGCTCTGCTGCGTGTTCAGTCTGAACCTGAAGTGTTCAGTCTGAACCTGAACCTGAACAGGACCGGAGCCGGAGGCCCGGAGACCAGCAGAGGTTTCTATGAGGCTGCCGGCCGCCATGTTGGAGGAGCGGCGAGTTTCTTCTGATGAAGCAGAGACAGTTCAGAGTGTCACAGCTGCTCAGAACATCTGTAAACATCTGAAATAATCTGAATTTAAAGCTCTGTGTGACTCTGGTAGAGTCTTGGGTTCAGTGGTGGAAAGTAACTAAGTACATTTACTCAAGTACTGTACTTAAGTACAATTTTGAGATACTTGTACTTTACTTGAGTATTTCCATTTGATGCTACTTTATACTTCCACTCCACTACATTTCAGAGGGAAATATTGTACTTTCTACTCCACTACATTTATTTGACAGCTTTAGTTACTTTTCAGATGGAGATTTGACACAATGGATAATATAACAAGCTTTTAAAATACAACACATTGTTAAAGATGAAACCAGTGGTTTCCAACCTTTTTGGCTTTTGACGTCTTACAAAAAGCAGTGTGTAGTCGGGTCACATTTCAGATGTCTATGAGTTGTTAACAGCTCCACCAAATACTGATTTTTCCCTCTAAACCTCACATGGTTTCATTTCAATAAATGTTCAAATGATCCAATATTTCTGCAAAAATCAAAGATTAGAGAAAAAGTCCAAAAACTGAAAACAGATTTGTGTATCAGAACTTTGTTTTTTCTTCTTTCCTCTCCCATTAATCATCTCACGACCCCTCAGATTTATCCGGTGACCCTTTGGAGGGGCCCGACCCCTAGGTTGGGAACCACTGGACTAAACTAGCTAACTGTATATAAAGTAGTTCAAGCTCCACCTCCAGCAGCTACAACAGTAACATGCTGCTTACACACTGATGCTTCAGTATTAATAATCTAATGATGTCATATATAATAAAATATCAGTCAGAGGGACCAAACCACTACTTTTACTTTAATACTTTAACTACATTTTGCTGCTAATACTTATGTACTTTTACTTAAGTAGGATTTTTCATGCAGGACTTTTACTTGTAATGGAGTATTTTTACATTGCTGTATTGGTACTTTTACTGAAGTAAAGGATCAGAGTACTTCTTCCACCACTGCTTGGGTTGTGTCTCTTCCCCCAAATCAGTGATTCTGTGATCTGTTGCTCCGGTAGAGCAGACTGGAGAATTGTATTTTTTTTTTCTCTCTCCATTCACTGCCATTGTCTGGAGGAACAGACTGAAAATCACTTCCAGCACATAAAGGAACGCCGACAAAGCAGATTCTGACAATATATAAAAAAAACTAGTCATGCTGCTGAATTGTTTTGAAGTGAATCTCTTTCTTTATGTTTATTAAACCTTTCAGTCTGAACAAGTGGAACGCCGAAATCCGGTCGGAGGAAACTGATGATAATGGAACCAAGAAAATAAAACGTTTACCAATAATTGTAAATAGGCGGAAAATGGTGGGAGACGAAGCAGATTCTGACAATATATAAAAAACAAATCTGACTTTCTTTTGGTTTGTTCATGTTTTCACCTCAGTTTTTAATTTGTTAAATCAGTAAGTGATGATTTGTAAAACTTTGACCTTATATAGTTCTGTCTGGTGATTTCAGGGAGTTTTAATGATACAGTGTGAATGTGTGATGAAATGCAGAAGTTGGAGGTGCGAGCTGCAGCTTTAGATTTATTTGACTTCTATGTTCAGTCTTAAATTCAGTTCCAGGCAGTGGTGGAAGAAGTACTCTGATCCTTTACTTAAGTAAAAGTACCAATACAGCAATGTAAAAATACTCCATTACAAGTAAAAGTCCTGCATGAAAAATCCTATAGTAAAAGTACATAAGTATTAGCAGCAAAATGTAGTTAAAGTATTAAAGTAAAAGTAGTGGTTTGGTCCCTCTGACTGATATTTTATTATATATGACATCATTAGATTATTAATACTGAAGCATCAGTGTGTAAGCAGCATGTTACTGTTGTAGCTGCTGGAGGTGGAGCTAGTTTGAACTACTTTATATACAGTTAGCTAGTTTAGTCCAGTGGTTCCCAACCTAGGGGTCGGGCCCCTCCAAAGGGTCACCGGATAAATCTGAGGGGTCGTGAGATGATTAATGGGAGAGGAAAGAAGAAAAAACAAAGTTCTGATACACAAATCTGTTTTCAGTTTTTGGACTTTTTCTCTAATCTTTGATTTCTGCTGAAATATTGGATCATTTGAACATTTATTGAAATGAAACCATGTGAGGTTTAGAGGGAAAAATCACTATTTGGTGGAGCTGTTAACAACTCATAGACATCTGAAATGTGACCCGACTACACACTGCTTTTTGTAAGACGTCAAAAGCCAAAAAGGTTGGAAACCACTGGTTTCATCTTTAACAATGTGTTGTATTTTAAAAGCTTGTTATATTATCCATTGTGTCAAATCTCCATCTGAAAAGTAACTAAAGCTGTCAAATAAATGTAGTGGAGTAGAAAGTACAATATTTCCCTCTGAAATGTAGTGGAGTGGAAGTATAAAGTAGCATCAAATGGAAATACTCAAGTAAAGTACAAGTATCTCAAAATTGTACTTAAGTACAGTACTTGAGTAAATGTACTTAGTTACTTTCCACCTCTGGTTCCAGGTAGTATTAAAAGGTCTTCAAAGTCTTAAATCTGTCTTCCTGGACCCTGCAGACGGCCTGGCAGGACTCTGCTGTAAAAAAGGGTGAAAGGATCATTTCTCAGAATAAAAGACGGAGAAGATCCTCGTTTTATCAGCGAGGAAAAGCCGATAACGTTTTGGATTTATAGTCATATTTAAGACGTTAAGCCGACTCTCTGATCCTGATCCTCCGCTCAGGTCAACAGCAGAACCGGCTTCAGCTCCTAGATCCACCAACGTCACACCAAACCACCGGTCAGGAGGTCAAAGGTCAGAGCCGGACAGTAGATGGGACTCATTTCCGTGGCGATAGAGGAGTGAAGGGAAGACAGACGGGACGTTTTTCTGGGAGCAGAGGAGGACGGTTCGAGTGACGTGTCGCGCGTCTCGAAGAGGAAAACAGTCTTTGATTCGGTCGCCGCTCCTCCAACATGGCGGCGTTCCTCCTGAGCGTGACGGATCGCTCTGAAGTCCTATTTTAAACCGCCGACATGAAGCTATTTCCATCCTGCTGAGTTAACACAGACTGACTGAGTGGGCAGACTGAACGCTTTCTTCTTCTGCTGCAGAGGAAACACTTTAACAGTTTATCTAAGAGACGGAGTTCGCTTCTGAGTCACTAGAACATGGTTTTCGCCGTTAATTGAAGAAAGAGTGAAAAATTGCGATGTTGACGACTGCGACTTACAAATCCGAGCAGTTTTTTTCTCTCAGAGGGAAATGGATCTGAGGCGGCTTCCTAGAAAAAATGGTTCTCAACCTTTTTGGCTCGTGACCCCTTAAAACCACTTGATGCCTACTGGCGACCCCCGTTACAGGAGCTCATAGAGAAAGAACGATATAAAGGATGTTTTATCTTTTTTTCAGCTTGTTTCAGTGAAAGCTGTTTAGTATTTCTGCTTAGTTTAGTGTTGCTAAAAAAGCAAAAAAATGAAAAAATAGACATGATAATAATATAGTATGTATGTAGTATGTATAGTAGAAACAGATTTTTTCCCCCTTATCCCATAAATCATCTCTTGACCCCTGAAAATTATCTCACGACCCCCTGGCGGGTCCCAACCCCCAGGTTGAGAACCACTGTCCTAGAACATGGTTTTCTGCAGTGGTAGAAAAAGTTCTTCAATCCTTTACTTATACCATGATAGAAAAATATTCCTTTTAAAAGTAAAAGTTTACTTCAGTAAAAGTCTAGAAGTATTAGCAGTAAAATGAACTGAAGTATGAAAAGTAAAAGTCGTCGTTCTGTCAGAGAGTTAAATTATTGAAGCAAGAACCTGTCAGAAGTATTTTAATGTTGTCGTCTAACTGATCCAGATACTGTTGGAGTTTAAACTCTAACAATGTAACATGTTTTATGAGCTTATCGTATGTTTTGCATGTAAAACCTTATTCTGCAAAGTGACTCCAGCCGGCAGATAAATGTAGAGGAGGAAAAAGAACAAGATTTCCCTCTGAGATGTAGAGGAGGAAAAGCAGAAAGTCTCACAGAATGGAAATACTCAAGTAAAGTGCCAGTACCTCAAAGTTGTACTTAAGTAGTGTACTTGAGTAAATGTACTGAGTTACTTTCCACCTCTGGTTTTCTGTTGCTGAGGAGAAACACTGGACTGTGACACGGGTTCAAGAAAAAATCTGCGACATTTTCATCTACAAAAGATATTGGAGAAACAGAATAAATCCTAATCTCTTTGTGCTTAAAATTTGTGTAAAACAAGAAACACAGGGCAAATATTAAAGAGCATTAGCAATATTCTCAATATATGAGCTTGGAATTATAGTTGGTATTAAGTTCTGTCTGACTTTTATTCACATTGACTTATCCACTTATTCATGATGTTTGAATGTAACTTTATGCTTGTTTGGCTTTTTTTAAACCCCGTTTTGGATTTAAATAGATCCTTTTATCTCTGAATCTCAAACTACACACACACACACACACACTCCTTCAGTTTTCTGTCTAGAAGGAAACTAGTTCTGAATGTTGTTTTAGTTAAAACCTGTGGTGGCTGAACTGATCCGGACTGACGCTCGCTGCTTCCCGGCTGCTAATGACCGAACCATTCCTGTCACGCTGGAGTCTGGAAACAGAAGATCGCTCCCGACTTCACGGGTTTAAAATAGCAGCTGTTAATGTGAGCGGTTTAAAGCGGCAGGTAAACGGTTTTCTCAGAGCGCCGATGGAGCGGTCAGAGGAGATTTAAACTTTATTTCTCCAGGGAAGAAATTAAGAAGCAGTAGTAGGGGGTTTCTGGCACAACTTCACATACTTCCAAGGTGCATGGAGAAGGGAAAAAGCTCTAAAAAGGTCAAAACTCCAGCAACACTTGTACTATATAGAACAACTTTATTGTGAGACCAACGCGTTTCGGCTTGTGGCCTTCATCAGGGTCAAGAAATGAAGAAATGAATGCTTCACATTCACATCACAGCAGCTACTGGAACTTAAAGCCACACTGAAATGAAAAGTGATTTTTGTGTCTTCTTAGCTCGTTCTGTCACACCTAGTTTACAATTTATGCCCCCAAAAAAATGACAAAACACTATTTTCTTGTATTTTTATATCAAAATCACCTTACTTCCCTGAAAACAGAACATCTTAAGTGGTGACATCACTGCGTACCAGGAAGCGTAAATAAAAATCTCAACACAAAAATAAAAACATCACAGATTTTGGAACAAACTCAAATCAAACTGCCTTTCTCTCCCTGACTGATCTCCCATCGGTTTAGACTTTTGATTGATCCCTCCCTGCGTTATGTCCCGCCCCCACTTCCTGTTTCAACAGGAAATACATCACATCAAGGAAGGAAGAGGCTCCCAACATGCCGTTTCATTGTGACCGCTGGGTTAGGTGACTAGTTACTGGAGCTTTACTTCTTCCTCTAGAGTTTCTCATCTCTTCTGGGATTCAAACCAACGTCCTTCCAGTCGGTTCTATGTGCTGCAGCTCTGTGGTTCCTCCAGCCTACAGATGGACAGTGCGTCTCTGTTTGAGTCTCTGGCCAAATTACCAATTTACCATCTTGTCCTAATTCAATTCATTAGAGTCTGAGCTCCGATCTCAGCCGGGCTGAATCACAGCGGCCCAGTTAGAAACCACTGGAGCGCTTTGTAGAGCGAAGAAACCACCGTTTATCCACTGAGACACAAAACACAGATATGAAACCAGGCTGGAAACCACCAGCTAATGCTGATGAATGTTCCTCAGTCTGGTCAGTT